>NC_000070.6:129542380-129747380 GCF_000001635.26 Mus musculus | reverse complement strand
AGATCAGGTTGGCCTTAGATGCAGAGATCTGCCTGAAGCTACCCCTGTAATCCTGAGACTAAAGATGTGTATCACAAACCCTAGCTAAAACTTTTTTTTTCCTAGACAAGGTTTCTCTGTATAATCCTGGCTGTCCTGGAACTCACTCTGTAGACCAGGCTAGCCTCGAACTCTGAAATCTGCCTGCCTCTGCCTCCCGAGTGCTGGGATCAAAGGTGTGCGCCACCACTGCCCGGCTCCAGCAAAACTTTTTTAAAAGAAAAGTTCATGCAGAACATAGTACACTGGGGTCTTTACACAATACGATTCTGTGGGGTTTGCTTTTTAGGTTTCTGATTGGCTCTAAGAAACTCAAGGTCTAATATAAAAATGAATTGGGCCAATCATTAAGGGTCCCTAGCTGGAAAAACCAAAAAAAAAAAAAAAAAAAAAAAAAAAGATTAAGGGTTCCTTACATTGTGGTGGAGTAGCATGGTGGTTTGAATAGGAATTGCCCCCATAGACTCCTGTGTTGAAATGGTTAATCACTAGGGAAAGGTACTATTAGGAGGTGTGGCCCTGTTAGAGGAAGTGTGTCCCTGGGGATGGGCTTTGAAGTTTCAGATGTTCAAGCCAGGCCCAGTGGTACCCTCTCTTTCTTCTATGATGCTAATGAGCTATACCTCTAAACCAGAAGCTGGCCCACATTTAATGGTTTTCTTTATAAGTATTGCCACTGTCATAGTGTCTCTTCAGAGCAATAGAAACCCTAAGACAAGCGACTACGACGGTTAGAGGATGAACAGATATCCTCAGAGTAAATGATTTGGGTGGAAGAATTTGGGGGTTCCTAGAAGACAGGGTAAAAGGTCAGGGGGTGACTCATGCATATAATCCCAGCACTCAGGAAACAGAGGTAGGAAGGCAAGTTCATGGCCAGGGTAAACATATGGCTTAGTGGTATACAGTACTCACTGCTCTTCCAGAGCACCTGAGTTCTTTTCCTAGTATGCACTTTGGGCAGCTTACAATCTCTTGTGACTCCAGCTCCAGGGGGTTCCTAATGAAGACATCCTCTTTTGGTTTCATTGGTGCCAGCACACATGTGGTGTCCACTCACGCAGAGAGACAGTCACACTCACACACACACACACACACATACACTCCAACAGACACACAGACACAGATACTGATAAAATTTTTAAGTTTTGCTTAGATTTTTATCTTTGTGTGTGTATGTGTGTGGGATCCAATGCCCTATTCTGGTGTGTCTGAAGGCAGGGACACTGTACTCATATACATAAAATAAATAAATACATCTTACAAAAGAGAGAGAGAGAGAGTCAGGATCATCTTTGGCAACATAGTGCATTGTAGGTCAGTCTGAGAAAAATGAAACCCTGTTTAGAAAAACAAGTGTGTAATAATTAATAATAAATCTTTGTGTGGGGAAGTCTCCCTTCCTGTGGTAAAAGTTCCTGTCAGAGCTTCCTGGGCAGATAACTGATGAATTCTTTCTTTTTCTTTTTAAGATTTATTTTATTTATATGAGTACACTGTAGCTGGGAATTGAACTCAGGACTCTGCTCGCTCCAGCCTAAAAATTTATGATTATGTGTAAGTACACTGTAGCTGTCTTTAGACACACCAGGAGAGGGTGTCAGATCTCATTACCAATGTTTGTGAGCCACCATGTAGTTACTGGGATTTGAACTCAGGACTTTCGGAAGAGCAGTCGGTGCTCTTAACTGCTGAGCCAGTTCTCCAGCCCCACTAGTGAATTCTTTTTTGTTTGTTTGTTTTTGTTTTTCGAGACAGGGTTTCTCTGTGTAGCTCTGGCTGTCCTGGAACTCACTCTGTAGACCAGGCTGGCCTCGAACTCAGAAATCTGCCTGCCTCTGCCTCCCAAGTGCTGGGATTAAAGGCGTGTGCCACCATGCCCGGCTCACTAGTGAGTTCTTATTGAAAGCCCTGTCTTTGGGCAGATAAGGGAAATTCAGAAAACTTTAACCTGATTGCCTATTGGTAATGAATACATCAAGGCGAGATATTGGGGGATGGCCTTTTTGCAATTCTTTCTTTGGCTAGCTTTGATAAGTGATTCAAGCACAAATGCTAGACACAAGTAGTTAGGTGACTAGAAAAGAGATACAAATTTACAAATTAACATTTTAGACATCTTTTTCATGTGGCTATGATGGCACATGCTTTTAATCCTAGAACTCTAGAGGCAGAAGCAGAGGGGCAGAGAGAGAGAGGCAGAGGGAGAGGGAGAGAGAGAGGGAGAGGGGAAGAGGGAGAGAGGGAAAGGGAGAGGGGGGAGAGGGAGGGAGAGGGAGGGAGAGGGAGGGAGAGGGGGAGGCAGAGGCAGAGGGAGGAGGAGGAGCAGAGGGGCAGAGAGAGGCAGAGAGAGGCAGAGAGAGGCAGAGAGAGGCAGAGAGGCAGAGGCAGAGTGGCAATGCAGAGAGAGCAGAGGGGCAGAGGGGTAGAGGCTGGTCTGGTCTACAAATCAAGTTCCAGGCTAGCCAGGGATACATAGTAAGAACTCTACCTCAAAAACAATAGCTAAACAAATCCAAAATCAAAACCAAAAAAGCCAAACAAACAAAAACCCAACCTTTTCAGTAATTTGACATCTTTTTTTGGTGGGGGGGGTTGAGACAGGGTTTCTCTGTGTAGCCCTGGCCGTCCTGGAACTCACTTTGTAGACCTGGCTGGCCTCCAACTCAGAATCCGCCTGTCTCTGCCTCCCTAGTGCTGGGATTGGCTACTTATAAAAATTTTAAGTTATGTTTAGATCTTTATTTTTGTGTGTGTATGTGTACATTTTGTTTCATGGCACATGTGTAGATCTGAGGACAACTTTTGAGAGTCAGTTTTTTCCTCCCACTGTGTAGTCTTGGAGATCGACTCAGATCTTCAGGCCTGAAGATGATTTAACCAGCTCAGACATCTTGACATCTCAGCCTCAGACTTTTTTTTTTTTTTTTAAAAACTTCTCTTTTTTATTTTTTATTTATTATATGTAAGTACACTGTAGCTGTCTTCAGACACTCCAGAAGAGGGAGTGTCAGATCTTGTTACAGATGGTTGTGAACCACTATGTGGTTGCTGGGATTTGAACTCTGGATCTTCGGAAGAGCAGTCGGGTGCTCTTACCCACTGAGCCATCTCACCAGCCCAGCCTCAGACTTTTAATGGGATTTAATTTGGGTTCCATCTGCATACAGTACCCTAGGATGAAGAGATCTTAGAGACTGTGCCCTGGTCCTTACAGCAGTACTATCTGTCTCATGGTGATTTATGTCTTGTTATTCCAGTATTCTGAAGATTAAGACTGAGTTGTTTTGAGTTCAAAGCCACTCTGGGTTAGAGAGTGAGTCACTGACTCTGCAGTGAAAACACGTGTTAAGGAAAAATGAAAGTATTTGTCTTTTTGAAAGAGTGCAGGGGGATCCCTTGTGAAGGACCAGCATTCAGAGCAGGAGTACTAGGAGCTCTGAGAACTAGGCAGCCAACATGGGCTAAGGACTGGCCCTGGAGTCACCGTTTTACAGAATAAACAGAAGGTGGCAACAAAACAATTCAGTCTAACAGGTGCTAGGACTGCAGTTTGTCAGAGACCTAATATAAGATGCTTCTTAGTTTGTTTTTGGGGGACAGGGTGGCCTGTCCTAGGTGGCCTGTAGCTGTGCTGTGTATGTAGGCCAGACTTGTCTCAAACATGAGGTAATTCTGTGGCTTTTCCTCCTCAGCGCTAGGATGCATAACCACCTCATCCCCTTAGTATGGCTGGACATGAAGGCCTCTATGTGCAAGTAGAGGTCAGAAAACTTGGGAGAGCTGGTTCTCTCCTATTTTGGGCCTGGGGCTAGAACTCAGGTTGATAATAGTCCCCTCCACCCCCAACGAAATAAGCTAATTCAAGAATAATTTTTTTTAAAAAGGCATATCTATTTGGAAATGGGTTCCCGGGTGAGTCCACCAGCCTCAGAGGTCGGGGGCAGAGTATGGCTGGTACTTTTTTGATAGATTGTAGGCGAAGAAAATGACAAGTCTACCACAAGCTGGGCTTGTGCCCAGGTATGGTCATCTAGGGTGGGGCTTGGGTGGCTGGTGACTAAAGATGAGGATTAGTACAGTCAGGAATTCAGGACTGGATTTTTTGGCGCCTTTTTGTGTTCTGAGGCTTTCTGAGTAGGCGGGGTTGGAAGGAGAGAGAGAGAGAAAATTTGGAATTTACCGGGGATGAGTGGGTGGGGAACAAGCCAACAAGCCGGGGACTCCAAAAACAGGTGATAAGCAGCATTACCAGTTGACCCGACCCCAAATGCATCTTTTAATAATTCTCTCACTAGTTTTGAACCTGCTCTAATGGAAATCTTGCCGACTGACTTCCTGGATGCCCTACTTGGGTATGGAGGGAGCCCTTTTCTTCCGGTCTTTGCGTCTCTGACTGACCCCTTCGACTCCTTCTGAGTTTCAGTTCTGCAACACACAGCATTCCCCATTCCTGGCTTCCCTTTCGCACACTCATCACTTATCTCTGGGTCAGCCTCCTCCCTCCCACCACGCCCGCCCGCATCCCCATCTTCCCATCCCGTTCGCTCGCGCAGTCTTTCCCTCTCTTCCGGCTTCACTTGGCTCTAACCCTCGCGTCCCCCTCTCTCCAGAAGCGTTCTTTTCATTTCCCGGTTGGAGGGGCGGCCCCCGATTCCACTCCGGGGCACCGCTCCCTCGGGGACCTCCCCAGGCTCGGCCGTTGAAGGAGGCGTGGCGCACGAATAACAGGTCTCCTGCCGCACACTCCGCGGGCCCGAGCGCAGACAAAGACATTCCACGGCGCCCGCCCCCTCCGCGCACTCCGCCCGGGGGAGGGGGAGGGGAGACACGTGTACCGCTAGCGCCGGGTCACGTGGAAAAGAAAAAGAAATGAAGGAAGGCGGCGGGCGCCCGCGCAGGCGCCCTAAGCTCGGAGCCCAAGCGGGGAGGCGACGTCTTCAGTCGGCGCAGGCGCCGTGGTCCAACTGGGGACTTTGTTCTCCGCGGAGAAACTCAAGGGCGGTGCCGGTAGGCGCCTGCGCACGCGCGCCGCCTCATTTCCGGTGCTCTCTCGCTGGGTCGCTCGGGTCGGCTTCGGTCGCTGTCGCTCCTGTTCTTCCACCCCCGCCAACCGCCGCTCGGGCCTCAGCTGCCGCCGCGTCGCTTCCTCGCTCGTTCGCTCGCCACCCATCATCCCCGATGCAGCGCCGGGACGATCCTGCCTCGCGCCTCACCCGGTCCTCGGGCCGCAGCTGCTCCAAGGACCCGTCAGGTGCCCACCCCTCGGTGCGTCTGACCCCGTCTCGGCCGTCGCCGCTTCCTCACCGGCCCCGGGGAGGGGGAGGTGGGCCCAGAGGAGGCGCTCGGGCCTCGCCCGCCACCCAGCCGCCGCCGCTGCTGCCTCCCTCCACCCCTGGTCCCGACGCGACGGTGGTGGGTTCCGCGCCGACCCCGCTGCTGCCCCCGTCAGCCACAGCCGCGGTCAAGATGGAGCCGGAGAATAAGTACCTGCCTGAACTCATGGCCGAGAAGGACTCGCTCGACCCGTCCTTCACTCACGCCATGCAGCTGCTGTCCGTAGGTAAGCGGTTCTTGGCGGGTCCTCTGGGTCTCCCGGTCCTGACTGTGGGTGGCCGCCGCTTTGTTCTTGCTCCCACCCCCTCGGAGCCCGGGCATCGAGAGTTGTCATCTCGACCTGGCCTTCGAGATTCTGCACCCACAGTCCCACCCGGGCTCAGGGTGTAAGGGAAGATTTCTGAGCCACGGACGAGGCCCGAAGAGGACTCGCGATCTCAGAGCGCGGAGAGCTTGATGGATAGTACCGTGCTCCCGCCCCCTTCTCCTCCCGTAGTAGTTGCCCCGCGCGCCAAGGGCCGGCTCTTAACAGAAATGAACCTATTTCTCCCCGCTTTCCCAAAGAGGAAACATTTGGGGGGGGGAATCGCGGGTGATGGAGACCTGGGGTGTAAGGTAGAGATAGCCGGAATGCCGGTCCCGCACAGCGCATCTACGGAGCGGGGCGGGATTTAGCGGGAACTCGGGTTTAAGTTCATTAGAGGTCGGGGCGACGAGAGAATCCGTGAGCTTGAGGTTTTCTCAAGCCAAGCTTTCCATTTCGGCCTGTCGAGTAAGAATTGCTGCAGACCCGGATGGTTTCTCTGTTTTATTTTGAAATGTGTTTCTGAAGTTATGCAAAAGTGTGTGTGTGTGTGGGGGGGGGGTTGTGATAGCCCAGGAGACCGTAGAAAGAAATGATAGAGGGAGGTAAGGGGCGGCAGGCAGGTTCTTTTGCGTGAGATGAACGAGAAATTGGTCTTTTTGTTTTAGTTTTTGCTGGAGTAGAGATAGTTTAAGAATGGTAGTCTTTGTTCTCTGATTGTAGACTATGGAGCTCTCTTCTCCGGACTTGAGCGACTTAGATATTTTTCCTTATTCAAACCGCCGCCTGTTGTTAGACATGGTTTTAGTATTTTTTATGATATCGAATTTTTTTTTTTTTTTGATTTTGGTTTTTCGATACAGGGTTTCTGTATAGCCCTGGCTGTCTTGGAACTCACTTTGTAGACCAGGCTGGCCTCGAACTCAGAAATTCGCCTGCCTCTGCCTCCCGAGTGCTGGGATTAAAGGCGTGCGCCACCACTGCCCGGCTGATATCTAATTTTTATTAAGCATCTAATACCCACAGTCTGTCCTACTGGTTGAATAGTTGGACTGTTGAGGGGCTGATGGAACCTTGTCACCAGACAAAAACTGGGAAGGTTGAGCGGATTCAGAAACCCTACTCTGAACCTGGAACACTTGACCAAGACACCCCATGAGTCAGTCACACGGGGTGTTAAACCCCCCCCCCAACACCTGAAGGCCCTCCCTCCACATGCAGATGTAGCATCCCTAACTTCTCCGACCAAGCCAATAGAAAGCATCTGCTTTTAGATCCCACCCCACCCCAAAATGTATATTAGACCCTAGCCACAAGGAATAAAGGTTATTTCATCAAAGACTGCCTGAGAGCTTCAGAATTCTCCCCCCTCTCCTTTGGAGAGCAATGCTCCAGAGCCCCCAGATCTCCTCTGATAGCGTCCAGTACACAGAGCATTGCACTCTGGCCAGAACGATATCGTGGACAGTTCATTGTGAAAGAGCACTATCTAATGGAGAGACAAATCAGCCTTTAAGAGCACTGTCTGCTCTTCCACAGGGGTTCAGTTCCCAGCACCCACATCAGAAGGCTTTCAGACACCTGTAACTTCAGTACTGGGGGATCCTGTTTTTGTTTTCTTTGGTGGTTTTTTTTTTTTTTTTTTTTTTTTTTTGGTTTCTCTGTATAGCCCTGGCTGTCCTGGAACTCACTTTGTAGACCAGGCTGGCCTCGAACTCAGAAATCCGCCTGCCTCTGCCTCCCAAGTGCTGGGATTAAAGGCGTGCACCACCACGCCCGGCTGTTTTCTTTGTTTTTTTTTGTTGTTGTTGTTTTTTCGAGACAGGGTTTCTCTGTATAGACCTGGCTGTCCTGGAACTCATTTTGTTGACCAGGCTGGCCTCTGCCTCCCAAGTGCTGTGATTAAAGGCATGCACCACCACCACCGGCCTGATGTTATCTTATGTCCTACACAGGTACTCAAAATACAAAGCTGAAAAGAAATAAAAGGAATATACCATTTTCCCTTCATCTGCTCTCTGTTTCCCAGCATTGTTGAAGGGGATTTACCGTTTGTATAATGCAAAAAGGTCACGGATCTACAATGACTTAAAGACCTGCTTTTCTTTCCAGTCAAATATGAAAACAGCAAATAAGGGCCTTTGAAGCACAGTAAACAAAACCTGTGGTCAGTGAATAGAAACATCAACTCTGTGCATGTCAGCTTGGTACCTCTATTCTGTAATACTTGGGCTCTTACGTTTCTGTTCTTTTGTTCTGACAACTTAGTAAAATTTTGATTTTTTTTTTTCCTTTTTTTTCTTTTTTAAAAAAAAAAAGGTCTCAAGTAGCTGAGGCTGGGTACTCTCTGTATAGCCACTGGTGACCTTGAATTTGTGGTCCATTTCCTCGAGGGTTTGGGAAGTGAGCCCCACCACACTCAGTTTGTGCAATGCCTAGGATCAGACATAGTACTCTACTAACTGATTTACAATTTGGGTCATTATTTTTTATATTTTTTTCATACTGGCTTGCAAATAGCAAACACCTGTGTTTGATTGGCACTTCGAATAAGTACCTGCAGACTGAAGAATACCATTATGGTAGAGGTTGACTTGCTAATCTTATTTTTATTTCCTCAAATCTTTACAACCTGTCAGATTAATTGCTGAAGAGTTATGTCAATTTTAAGATGTTAACTTTGGAGAGTGACCCTTAGTGACTTGGTCCTGTGAAATTGACTAAGACTGCGGTGTCATCTCTAAAGTAGTGAGTGTGAGGTCTGTTATATGTAAAATCAGCCAGGTTCCTTTGACCTGTACTCACTAGATAAAATGTCACCATGGTTTTCTTTTGGTATAATTCCTATATATATAAGGCATAATGTGGCCTTTCTGACATCAAGTACGGTGATCATTCTCTTTTTAACGGATTTTTGGGGTTCACAAAAATAGTTTCTTTTTTTCTTTTTCTTTTTTTTTTGACCTAGCTTTATTTTATTTTATTTATTTATTTGTTTTTGTTTTTGTTTTTTTTTTTTTGTTTTTTTTTTTTTTTTGAGACAGGGTTTCTCTGTGTAGCCCGGGCTGTCCTGGAACTCACTTTGTAGACCAGGCTGGCCTCGAACTCAGAAATTCGCCTGCCTCTGCCTCCCAAGTGCCGAGATTAAAG
Source organism: Mus musculus (assembly GCF_000001635.26). NCBI lineage: Eukaryota > Metazoa > Chordata > Mammalia > Rodentia > Muridae > Mus > Mus musculus. The sequence continues at coordinate 129,738,550 of NC_000070.6, read as the reverse complement.
GCGTGCACTACCACGCCAGGCAAAAATACTGTTTCTTAAATGTTTCTTTTAGCTCTGCAGTCAGAGTTTAACTTTGGTGTGGTTACTAAGAGAAAACACTTTAAAGTTGGGTCTTTTTTGCTTTTGCCTTATTTAAATTTATTAATTATTTTCTATGTGCATTGGTGTTTTGCCTGCATGTCTGACTGTGAGGTTGTCACATCCCCTGGTCATGGAGTTAAAGACCAATGTGAGCTGCCATCTGGGTGCTGGGAATTGAACCCAGGTTCTTTGAAAGAGCAGGCAGTGCTCTTAACTGCTGAGCCATCTTCCTGGCCCCAGTTTTTGTTTTTGTTTGTTTTTGAGCTAGGGTCTAACAATGTAGACTAGGCTGTCTTCAAACTTAGATCCACCTGCCTCTGCCTCTGGATGGCTGAGAAGACAATCCTATTACCATTACAGATGAGAGATAGAGGTACACAGATAATAGTTGACTAAGTTAACACAATTAAACAACATCAACAGGATTTACAGTCTACATTTGATTCACACACTGACTCCTTTTCCCTCAGACAGCTAAAAGTTTTTTCCTTGCTCCCTCATTATACACTGCTGCAAATGAAATTTTAAAAAGACAGAACTAATTGGTTGAAATAAGAAAAGTCTGGGGCTGGTGAGATGGCTCAGTGGGTAAGAGCACCCGACTGCTCTTCCGAAGGTCCAGAGTTCAAATCCCAGCAACCACATGGTGGCTCACAACCATCCGTAACGAGATCTGACTCCCTCTTCTGGAGTGTCTGAAGACAGCTACAGTGTACTTACATATAATAAATAAATAAATCTTTAAAAAAAAAAAAAAAGAAAAGACTGAGAAAGTTTGGAGTGCTAGTAAGGAAGTGAGGATGACGAATCTGAGATAGAGAACACTGAAGAGCAGCGCCCAGCACTTAGCCTTTTCTATGCAATCTTGTCCCTCCCTATGAAGGTTCATGAGACCCAGCCCACCATTTCTGTTACCATGACACAGCCCTCACTGATCCTTCCCCAGTTTATTTTGTATCTATCATCTGGTGTGCTAGGTACTGTGTGTGTGTGTGTGTATCTATGTAGATACATTCATAGATATATATCTACACACATACTGTGGGTTGGGGGGCAGGGTCTCTCTACATAGTGCTGCCTGTCCTGGAACTCATTGTGTAGACTAGGCTGGCCTCAAACTCAAAAAGATATACCTACCTTTGTCTCTTGTGTGGGATTAGCCACCTTGTCCAGCTGTAATTATGTATCTGTTGAGTGTCTGCATCATGGTTAGACTGTCAGATCCACCATTTGTAGTGATCTTCTGTCTGCTTTCTCACCATTGTCTTCCTCTGTCTTAGAAGGTGCATCTCAGATTGGCTTTGTACTCTATTAAACCTTACCTTGATGGGAAGATTAAAAAAAAAAAACAGAATTCTGAGGAGCGTAGTGATATGTATGTATATATCTATGTATTTTTGAGAAGGAATGTAGAATTTGAACATAGACACACTTCTGTATGCCAAATTGATGTTCAGCTGCAGCGAAACAATGCAAATGTGCAAAGACACAGTTACCTACCCATGCTAGACTTTTTTTTTTTGTTTTTGTTTTTTTCAAGACAGGGTTTCTCTGTATAGCCCTGGCTGTCCTGGAACTCACTCTGTAGACCAGGCTGGCCTCGAACTCAGAAATCCGCCTGCCTCTGCCTCCGCCTCCCAAGTGCTGGGGTTAAAGGCCTGTGCCACCACTGCCTGGCAAAGATTTTTTTTTTTTTTTAACCTGTGTTTTGCATTTTGTAAACTGATTCCAACTAGATTTTGTTTTCTGTCTTGAAGGCCTGGAATGTAGTTCTGAAGTAGAAGGCTTGTTTGCCATATTCAAGAGCCTGTGCTTTTGGGGGGACTTGGGGGGGGGTTAAGGGAAGATATTTGCCTTGATAAGTTGAATATAAAGTAGCAAATAGGAAGACATTGAAGATGTGACAAATGGGCAGGGTGAAGACCAAGAAGTGGGACTGAAACCATGCATTAGAGTGAGTTTCCATACATTGCTGATAATTGGTGCAACGACTCTGGATAGCAGAGTGAAACTGACATTTCATTTGAAAGCAGAACACTTAAATTCCTTAAAGCTCAGCAACAAAACTGGACTTGTTAGTACAGGCCTACATGTAATCCCAGGTGCTCAGAAGGCCAAGACAAATAAATCTCAAGTTCAGGGTGTGCTAGAGCTACAGACTATAGTACAGGGCCAGCTTGGAATTTAGTGAGACCTTGTTTTAAAATGAAAATGTAAAAAAGGAGCTGTGTATAGTTCAGTGGTAAAATGCTTGACCTCCCAATGGAGCCCTAGCTAGCCAAGAACTAACTGTAAACCAGTCTGGTCTCATGGTCACAGAGATCCTCTTACCTTTGCCTCTGAGAACTGGGATAAAAGGCATGTATGCTACAGTGCTCTGTGATAATTTTTTTGGAGACAAGATCTTGCTATTTAGCTTACACTGGCATTGAAATGGTGGATTTAATGCTCTCAGTCTTTTGATTGACTCTAGCATTCTTGGTGGAAAAAGCAGTAAGAATGGACAACAGGTGTAGGGTTACTGATGGTTAGGGAAGAAAATGATGACTAAGCCTATTATAACTAGGGTAGATAGGGATAGAAAGATGGGTCAGCATTTACTGTTTTTACATGGGACTCTGGTGTAGTTTGCAGCATCTACATTTTGGCTCTTAACTGCCTGTAAACTATAGTTCTAAAGGATCTGATTGATGCCCTCTTCTGGTTTCTCTGAATACCAGGCATACATGAGCATACACACAGCAGGCAAAGTGTGGCTGAAGAGGTATCATCTGGACAAGTAAGCACTCTTACAAAGGACCCAAGTTCCATTGTCTGCATTTATATGGTGGCTCACAGCTGGGTTTTTTTTTTTTTTTTTTTTTTTTTTTTTTTTGGTTTTTCGAGACAGGGTTTCTCTGTGTAGCCCTGGCTGTTCTGGAACTCACTTTGTAGACCAGGCTGGCCTCGAACTCAGAAATCCGCTTGCCTCTGCCTCCCGAGTGCTGGGATTAAAGGCGTGCGCCATCACGCCAGGCAAAATTCTCTTTTAAAGTCATTCCCTAAAGAAAGGATTTGGGAAGCCATGGTAAATATGTCAGAATAGGAGGATTTTATCTATGAGAATTGAGTTCCTATACAAGGATTCTAAACTCAGACTTTGGGGAAGCCGGTATCCACATTTTCTCCTTTCTTTTTTGTTTTTGAAGATAGGCTTTTTCGATGTAGCCCTGGCTGTCCTAGAACTCATTATGTAGACAAGGCTGATGTCAAACTCGAGATCAGCCTGCCTCTGTCTCCTGAGGGCTGGGATTAAAGGCGGGCGCCACCACTGGGCCATTTTCTCTATTCTTCAGCCAGTTATGTATGTAACACATTGTGGCTTTTTTATATTTGGCGTGGGGGTAGCCTGTAGCTTTTCTCAAATTCTTGAAGGGGTCCATGGCCCCACCCCCTCCCCAAAGAAAAGGTCTAGAACCTAATGTGCTTGGTGTTCTCACTGGGAACAATTTGGGGAGTAAATATCATGGGGTAGGGTTCATTTACACAGAGATCATTGTCTTATCCTTCCAAAACATGACACTAATAGAAAATGGTGTAAAGGCTGGAAATGATACACAAGTTGGGGACATTGGTCACACCGAAGGCCTCTGTCTAGGTTAGGGTCACAGTCATGTGCAGCCATATTTGGTTTAGGGTTAATATAGGAGGCTTCCTTTTCAAATGAAAGAGGACCTTTCTCTTCAAGGATTGCAGTTATGTATTTTGATGATTGTAAAATTCTAGAAATTAATAACAGGAGAAGGGATGCCATGGTCAGAAGTCTGAGCCAGTGCACCTAGAGTCTAGAGAATGACTTAATTTCATTTTTTGGATCATACTTGCAAAGCTCGTCTTGATGCTCTAGCAAAAAAAGAGAACAACAACAACAAAAAAGATCTTTCTTTTTGTTGTTTTTTTTTTTTTTTTTGGTTTTTCGAGACAGGGTTTCTCTGTGTAGCCCTGGCTGTCCTGGAACTCACTCTGTAGACCAGGCTGGCCTCAAACTCAGAAATCCACCTGCCTCTGCCTCCTGAGTGCTGGGATTAAAGGGGTGTGCCACCACGTCCAGCTCTATTTAACTTTTGAGACTAGACCTCACTAAATTTTTCAGGCTTGATCATGAAATCCTACTCTAGCCTTCTGAGGCCTGAGATTGCAGGCCATAACCACTAAGTCTTTTTCTCAGGCTTATCCAGTATTAGCCTTTGTGTGCATTCCTTTTTCTTTTTTATCTTCTTGTGTTTTTCTTCCCCTGTGGGAGGAGGGTTGGTTTGAGGCAGGGTCTCATAGCTCAGCCTAGTCTTCAATTTATGATCATCTTACCTCCCAAGTGCTGAGGTTTATAGCATTCCCCAGTTTATCATGTATTAACTGGTCACTTCATAGCTAGAGCAGAGCCAGGAGTCGACACAGTTCTGTCTGCCCCTCAGAATGTATGTTCTAGTTGAGTATGAATGATAGAGAACATTATTCTTGCCCTCTGGAGGCTGAGGCAGGAAGAGTGTTTTGCCTAGGTGAGACCCCCTTTAAGCAAACAACAGCCCTCTTCTTTGCTCCAAGAGTCATTAAATAGTCCTAATTTTTGGAAGTTTACAGGGGAACAGAAGGGAGGAAAATTAGTAAAGGTTAAAAAAAAGCTATAAGCTCAATTCCACTTACTATGTCAAAAACAATGAGTTGGTGCAATTGTTCTGGCATTAGTTTGGTAGCAATTCCATAACATTTCTGAATTCGGGTTTCTTTGCCCACTAAATGGGGATAGTATTGGCTAAAATGAATAATCCAAGACTGCTGACCCATCAAAGAAACCCGATAAGCTAGGCAAGGTTATAATTGCCAGGCCTTCAGACAGATGGGTCACATCTCTGAGTTGTTTATTCCTTCCCTTTTCTTTCTTTGACTCTTGGGACATTCAAGGTCTTCAGAGGCCCAGGCAAACATCATTTGAGGGAGTCAGTCTTAGAAATGTTGTTTAGAAAGAAAGTGCTTTCGCCTGAGGGTAAGACAATCTTTTTAGTTGTTGTTTGTGCTTCCTCTTTTTTTAGACAAATTCTTGATGTAGCTCAGGCTGGCTTTGAACTCACAGAAGTCCTTTTGAGTGCTAGGATCACAGGCATGTGCTACCATCTTTGGTTAGGGTTAGCCAAGGGAAGCTTCCTTTTCAAGTTATTTTTATTTTATTTTATTTTTTGGTTTTTGGAGACAGGGTTTCTCTGTATAGCCCTGGCTGTCCTGGAACTCACTTTGTAGACCAGGTTGACCTCGAACTCAGAAATCCTCCTGTCTCTGCCTCCTAAGTGCTGGAATTACAGGCATGCACCACCACTGCTCGGCCTTTCAAATTATTTTGAGAGGAGCAAAAACTATATGCATAGCTGGCATGCAATTCACTATATAGACTGCCTGCCTTTGCTTCACAAGTACTGTGCCCCCTCACCAGGCATAAATTGTAGTTTGTAAAACTTGATAAAAGTCAGCATTTCATTGCTAAAGTGTCCTCTGTCTTCCAAGAGAACACATGATAGATGTGAGATTTGAAGTTAGAAAATGTCTAGTGTTTTGTCATTTTTAATTTATTTTTATTTTATGTAGATGAATGTTAATGCCTATGTGTATGTATGTGTGGTGGGTGCTCATGGAGGCCAGAAGGAAGCACCTGGGTCTCCTGGAACTGCAGTTGAGGATGGTTGGGAGCTGCCAAGTGGGTCCTGGGAACTGAACCAGTGTTCTAGACTAGAGCAGTGAATGCTCTTACCGCATCTCCAGCCCCAAGCTTATGTTTTAGTCTGTTTTCTGGTACTTCAGCAGCTTGTGACCTAAAGTAATTAACCTCTGCAATTTTTAAATTCTCAATTATATTAGCAAGTATAGTGAGTTGTTTTTAAGGGAAAGTTAGGTAATTTTTGTTATGATATTGAATAAATGTTCAGTTCTTCTACTTGTAAATATTGATGATGACCCTTATTGAAGGCTCAGGTTGTTTGTACTCTTGCTTTCTTGGCTGTTCCTACTCCTCTGCACGTATGTAAAGGTCAGGGTCTGGGCTTTTCCCCAGTTCCTCTCCACCCTGGTTTTTCTTTTTTGGTTATTTTACTTGCTACCTTTTTCTTAAGAGATTGTCTTTGACTGGACCCAGAGCTCACTGATTTAGACTGCTGGTCAGCAAGCCCAGGCAGGGATGCCCGTCTCCACGGCTGCAGAGTCTGGATTATAGGTAGCGTGTGTCACCTCGCTTACGGTGCTGGTGCTGATGATGGGCTTGAATTCATATTGTCGTCTTTGTGCAGCAAATGCAGATGACTGAGACATCTCCCTGGCTCTACTAAAGAGTCCCAAAATTTATATTATGTGTGTATTATATTGTATGTAAACAAACCTTCCTACCATTAGTTTTGCAATCCAGTTGAAGAACAGAAGGGCCTAACTACATCTCAGTTAAGAAATACAGAGGAGCCCTGTAGTTAAGAGAGACATAAGCAGGAGGATCAAGAGTTCCCATCTTTGATGAAGCTGTTTAATTACGTTAGTTCTGATGGTTATCTCTGTGGCCTTGGTGGTTATGATGGTTCAGGGGCTTATGTTTAAGCCTAGGCTTGTCATTGTATAGACTGTGTATAGCATTATTGGATCAGACTTCAAATGAGAGTTTTCCTTTAAATTTATGAGTGTTTGCATGTGTTTATTTGGCTGAGGAGGGCAGAAGAGAGCATTAGATGCTTTTCAAACTGGAGTAATAGATCGTTGTGGCCCGCCATGTGGGTGCTGAGAAATGAGCCTTGTGGGTCCTCTACAAGAGTGGCAAGTGCTCTTAACCACAAGGCTGTCAATCACTCCAGCCTCCCTGTTGTTTTTAAATTATCGTGTTATATTTTCTCGTTTTGGACGTTGTTTGGTTTAGATAGTAATTATGTATTACCCACATACTGAGAAATAGACTTTGATCTTGAATACATGTTGTTTTGTCTTTTTTAGGTGGTTGGGTTTTGGTTTTGGTTTGTTAGTTATTTTAGAAAAGGTCCCATTTATCTCAGGCCATCCTCAAACTTTGCAATCCTCCTGATTGGTTCCTGAGTTATGGGACCACAGGCAGATACCTTATTCTTTATAGGTTAATTTTGCTAATATTTTATTATATTATTATAAATATTGCAGAACAGTTAAATAACTTTCTAAGTTGACCATAACTAATGTGAGAGAGGAAGAACTCATTCAAACTCTTAGGAACTAGATTAAAGAAAGCCATTGGCTATAGTAAGAATGGTAATGGGACTGTCTGTTATCACACTTGAACAGTAATTCTCGCTGTTTTTATTGGGAAGCTTCTTTCTCTCAACCTGTTCTGGTGAAACAGTGGGAATGGAGAAGGAACAAAAAAAAATCTGTAATTAGTTGTGAACAATTAGCTGGAAACAGCCACTGTACTCAGCCCAGCCTTTATAAAAATTTTGTTTTGTTTTGTTTTGTTTTTAATTTTTATTTGTGTTTGTCAGTGCCCATGGAGTCCAGATGCTATTTTGGATCCTGGAGCAGCGGTAGAGGTGATTGAAAGTCACTCCACCATGAGTACTGAACCGAACTCAAGATTTCTGCAAGGGCAGTGTGGCTTCCTAGTGGCTGAGGCATCTTAGTCCCCTTTGTATTTTTTTCTTGTTGAACATTTTGATTTGCCCTAATTTTTAAAATCTTTTTTCCTACTTTACTGAATTAACTTAGATAAATGCATACATAATACTTTGTTTTGATTTTTGTTGTTTTTCCTAGATAGGGTTTCTCTGTAGCCTTGGCTATCCTGAAAGCTGATCTATAGACCAGAGATCTGCCTGCTTCTGCTTCCTGAGTGCCCGAGTTAAAGGTGTGCATGTACTCATAAGGCAAGAAGTGTGAATGGATGGTATAGACACTTCAGGTTAGGGTGGGACAACGAATTCAGGTTCTATGTCAACCTCTTACAGCTTTGGGGGCCTCATCCACTTTATCTAAAATCAGCACATTTCATCTGAACTGTTTGGTTTTTTACAGTACTTCACAGTAATGCTTTAAGCAGTCTTGCTAGATGGCTTTCTAAGTTCAGAGATTTAAGTTCTGGTTTTGTTTTTTTTGTTTTGTTGTTTTTTTTTATTCAGAAATTGAGAAGATTCAGAAGGGAGAGTCAAAAAAAGATGACGAGGAGAATTATTTGGATTTATTTTCTCATAAGAACATGAAGCTGAAAGAACGCGTGCTGATACCTGTCAAGCAGTATCCAAAGGTAATGTACAGTGGGCTCCCTCCTGAGCTAATGCTGGAGCTGTAAGAAAGGCATGGATGGCATGCGTCTGCCTAGAAAGCTTCCTGCGGCTTGAAGTACCTGTTTCTGGGAGCTAAAATAGCAAAGTCCATAACTTATTAGCGTAATTATAGACAAGAAAGAAACATACTTTTAGTAATCAAAAATAATTTCTTTTTCATATGTTTTGTTCAGGTTCTAGGCCCAAAGTAAAATTCTGGATCCCTTTATTAAAAGATTGAGCCTGAATTTATCTTATTTTACATATATGTATAAGTGCCAGCATGTGCATTATAATTGCACTGTGTGCATGCCTTGTGCTTAAGGAAGCCAGAAGAGTGTATTAGATGCCCCTGGAACTGGGGCTATAGGTGGTCGTAAATTGTTATGTGGGTGCTGGGAACAGAACCCAAGTCTTTTGAAAAACAACCAGTAATGCTAACCATGAGCCATTTTTCTGCCTCTGCCTTAGAATTTAAATAAAATAAAATACAACACATATCTTCAAATCGGATGAAGTTAATTTTATTTTTATTTAATACATGTGAATATTTTGTTTGTATTATGTATGTGCAACATGTGTGATTAATTCCTGAGGAAGGCAGAAGAGGGCGTAGCATCCATTGGAACTGGAAGCACAGATGGTTATAAACCACCATGTAGGGGCCAGGAGCCTAACCTGGTTCCTCTTGTAGAGCAAGCAGCAAGTGTTCTTACTTAACCCCTGAGCCATCTCTCCAGCCTCTTAGAATTAGCTTTTTTAAAGAGAAGTTGCTATTGCCAGGCAGTGGTGGCATGTATCTTTAATTTGGAGGCAGAGGCAGGCAAAACTCTGATTTTGTTGTTGTTTTTTGTTTCTTTTGGTTTTGGTTTCTCAAGACAGGGTTTCTCTGTATAGCTCTGGCTGTCCTGGAACTCACTCTATAGACCAGGCTGGCCTCGAACTCAGAAATCTGCCTGCCTCTGCCTCCCGAGTGCTGGGATTAAATGGGATTTTAAAAAAATATTTATTTATTTATTTATTTATTTATTTATTTATTTATTTATTTATTTATTTATTATATATAAGTGCACTGTAGCTTAGCTGTCTTCAGACACTCCAGAAGAGGGCATCAGATTTCATTACAGATGGTTGCTGGGATTTGAACTCAGGACCTTCGGAAGAGCAGTAAGCCCTCTTAACTGCTAAGCCATCTCACCAACCCCTAGAACTCTGATTTTGAGGCCATCTGGTCTACAGAATGAGTTTAAGGACAGCCTCGGCTACACAGAGAAATCCTAGAAAAACCAAAACCAATAAACCAAAAAAAACAAAACAAAACAAAAACAGAGCCAGGCGTGGTGGTGCATGCCTTTAATCCCAGCACTTGGGAGGCAGAGGCAGGCGGATTTCTGAGTTCGAGGCCAGCCTGGTCTACAGAGTGAGTTCTAGGACAGCCAGGGCTACACAGAGAAACCCTGTCTCAACCCCCCCCCCCCAAAAACAAACAAACAAAAAACCAAAAAACCCCAAAAACTAAAAACATGGAAAAAAAAAAGTAAATTCTTTTGGACTCAAAAGATGCTCAGTGGTTAAGAGTTCTTGTCATCATGCCTGAAGACCTAAATTTGTTTCTGGAACCCACGTGGTAGGAGAATCAACATCCTGACCGCCTCTGCGGCCTGCCTGACTGTGCTCCACTGTGTACATGTTCAGGTGTACTTCACCCCATCTTGTAAATAAATAAATGTACATTTTTAAAAGAAATGTTCACCACCTTCCTTTTTAAAGAAAAGAAGCTAGATTTTAGTATACCTTACATGCTACCATGAGGTATATTTGTTCTGTTGTCTCAGAAGTAGGATGGCTGAGTCTGATCACTAATAAAAGTTTATGCATGTTAAATAGTTGGGTTTTTTTGATTTTTGTTTGGTTTTCTAGACAGGGTTTCTCTGTGTAGCCCTGGCTGTCCTAGAACTCACTGTGTAGATCAGGCTGGCCTTGAACTCTTATCTCCCTAGTGCTGGGATTAAATTCGAGGGCCACCACTGCCTGGCCGCATGTTAAATGTTTATGTCACAGTATTAATAGTTGCAGTAAGTTGTGTAAAGACTACCCGACTTTATCAGGAAATCCAAATTCAGGTCTCAGAACTACCACTTCTAGTTATATAACTTAAGGCTAATCACTAATTATTATTGTTTATTATTTATTTATTTTGTTTTTTCGAGAAAGGGTTTCTCTGTATAGCCCTGGCTGTCCTGGAACTCACTCTGTAGACCAGGCTGGCCTCGAACTCAGAAATCCGCCTGCCTCTGCCTCCTGAGTGCTGGGATTAAAGGCGTGCGCCACTATGCCTGGCTGCTAATTATTATTAAATAATAGGTGTAATATATCTTGAGTCAAATTGGGATCTCATAATACAAAGATTCCTACTTTATAGGGTTGTTGAAGATCAGATGGCATGTTATATATATTTAAATTTTTATTGAGACATGTGTACTAGAATTCTGTTTTTAATTTTCTGACAGTTCAATTTTGTGGGGAAGATTCTTGGACCACAAGGAAATACAATCAAAAGACTCCAGGAAGAGACTGGTGCAAAGATCTCTGTCTTGGGGAAGGGTTCAATGAGAGACAAAGCCAAGGTACGTTCAAATAGAACCCTAATGCCTTCTAGCTTATGCAAGCAGACATCTAGAGGTTTGTTTGGGAGATAATCTCACTGTGTAGCTTTGTCTGACTTGGAACTTACTGTATAGACCAGGATGGTATCAAACAAAGATCTGCCTGCCTCTGCCACCCACATGCTAGGATTAAAAACATGTACCACTGTGCTCCATCCCTCCAGCATACAAAATATGACTGCTATAAGCTTTCATTGCATGGAAGTACTCATTGGCAGTGTTAGAAAGCCTAGAAACGTCCTAATGATTCCCACCACCACCACCTTTTTAAACAATGTGTTTATGTTTATGGTTGTCTTGTATGCTTGTACATCTACACACCAGAAGAGGGCATCAGATCCCATAGGACTACAGTTATAGACAATTAGGAGCCACCAGGTGGGTGCTGCTGGGAATTGAACTCAGGACCTGGAAGAACAGCCAGTGCTCTATACCATTCAGCTATCCCTCCAGCGTTTTTGTTTTTGTTTCTGTTTTTTGTTTGTTTGTAGGCTATATCATGATACAATTAAGTAGCATTGTTAGCTTTGGTAAGCTTACCTCTGAAAAGTTGAAATGAGAAATGAGTATACTAAACTTAACCATATCAAAGATGTTTACCAGTGACAGGAAATAATGAGGCCAGTGGTGTTCAGTGTTGGTGAGTTTGGGGGGTTACATCATTTGCTGTCTAGCCAACAGGAATGTGAGACCTAATAGGACGATAGATTCCAAAAGTAGACGTGACTTATCCTGACAAAACCTATTTAAGGGTTTTTATTTTTTTATTTTCCATTCCATAGCACCCTACACAGTTTGTAGTTAATAGACAAGAAACTTCTAATACACATAATGGTTTTCCCTGCTAGGGTCAGCTTTTTAGATAAGACTTAACCTGATAAATCTAGAAATTTGTTTTTTGAGGGCCTAACTTTTAGACTGGGATTAAAGGCGTGTGCCACCACTCCCCAGCATAATGAGATTTCTAAGAGATTTTTTTTTTTTTGTCTATCTTGACTTTGTCCCTCCCTTGGAACTCTGGATGGTAAAAGCACTTGAGCAGGGCCAGTGGTGATAAAGAGTACTAACGGATTAAAGCCTAGTGTTTGGCCTAAATGCATACGTGCATGCATACTCTAAACACTGAGCAGACAACTGTTGCCTGAGTAGATTCTAAAATTAAGTTTTCATTTACTGCAGTGAATGCTCAAGCGGCTTAAGAAAACAGTTAACCAAGTGGCTTAGTTAGGATGTTATTCCTGTGACCAAGGCAACTCTTATAAAAGAAAACATTTAATTGGGGCTGCTTACAGTTTCAGCTCAGTCCATTACATGGTGGGAAGCATTGCAGTGTGCAGACAGACATGTACTGGAGAAGGAACTGAGAGTTCTACATTTTGATCTGAGGGCAGCCAAAAGGAGGAGGCTCTGTTCTACACTGGGAGGAGCACCGACTGCTCTTCCAGAGGTCCTGAGTTCAATTCCCAGCAACCACATGGTGGCTCATAACCATCTGGGAGCTGAGCACTAGGATCCCTCAAAGCCCATGTACACAGTGACACACTTCCTCTTAGAAGGTCATACCTATTCCAACAAGGCCTAATAGTGCCACTTCACATTGGCTAAACATAGTTAAATCACTATATCAATTATAGTTTTAGCAGGTAGTCCTAGTTCTAGGACTTGCTTTACTTCCCTTAAGGTTTTTTTGTTTTTGTTTTTAAAGATATTTCTTGCTTTCCCTTTGACCTACAGGTAAAGATACTGTTTTCTTTTAGTCTGTATATGAGTTGTTTCTTTGTATTTTCCCATAGGAGGAAGAGTTGCGCAAGGGTGGAGACCCCAAATATGCCCATTTAAATATGGATCTGCATGTCTTCATTGAAGTCTTTGGACCCCCGTGTGAAGCTTATGCTCTTATGGCCCATGCTATGGAAGAAGTCAAGAAGTTCCTAGTACCAGTAAGAAAATGCACATTCTTTATCGGTTAAGCAAGGGAGAAAGTGAGAGTGTATTATTGGAAAGGCTATGGTTCTTGACTAGGTCTGTGCTTTTGTTCAGTGTGCCAAGGTTTTCCACTACTTAGACCTCATTCTCAAAGCACTTGTCTCCAAGGCCTCCTCATCTGATGTGGCTTCATTAATGTATACTGCTATTTGTTGTCAGTCTCTTGAGTCCCTGATGTGTTAACAGTTTGCTTAACAGATTTAATAAGGTCTTCATTCAGTTCACTATTCTGGTATTACTGTGCAATCAGGAGATGGTATTAGGAAAATGACTAAGGTAAGTCTGCAGTTAAGAAGTCTGTGTCCTAGACTCTTAAATGTAGAGTTAACCACCAGAAGCTGACAACATCCAGTGTTAATGAGTTAATTTCTAATGAGGCATACTGAAGGGCTCTTCTGGTGGAGATTTGTTTATTCAGAGTCTGATTTAGAAGAGGTGTATGTCACAGGCTTGACTATTGATGGCATATAATTTTCTTTGTTGTTTTTTGTTGTTGGTTTTTGTTTTCTTTATTCGATATAGGGTCTCATTGTGTATCTCTGCCAGGCCTAGAACTCATTGTGTAGACTAGGCTGGTCTCCAGCTTGCAGAGCTCTGTTTGCCTCTGTCTCCTAAGTGCTCTGATTAATCTTTAATCATGCTTAGAAAATGGTATATAATTCTTAAGAGTCACCTGATTATGGAACAGGTAAAATATCAGTTATCTGAACTGTTCTTTAATGTTTGGGAATCCCCCTCCCTCCAGCTTTGGATTTTTTCCAAATACATAATGAGGTTTCTGGAGGCTGCGACTCCAGTTTAAATAAACCCTGGTTTTTGTTTTGTTGAGAACCTTTATTGTTGCCCAGGCTTGCCTTGAATTTGCTGAGTAACAGAGGGTGCCCTTGACTTCATTGATCTTTATGCCTCTCGATTGGTATTATTAAAGGCTTGCTCTGCTACATTTGATTTTGTGTGTTCTGTATCCAACCCTGGGCTTGTTTATGCATGTTAGGCAAGCACTCTACCTACTAAGCTATGTCTCCAGCCCCTCAAAATTAATTTATATGTACAACATACTTTATAGTAGACTGAAGTTTATCTTAATTGACAAATGTGACAGTTGGAGACTCCTGAGGAATGAGTTGGGCATTCGTACTTAACTATCTAATTGAAATAGCAATGATATGTAAGGTCAAGGAAAGTGGAGAGTTGCCAGGGACATTGCTCTAATTATGTCATTCTTTTTTTTTCTTTTCTTTTTTTTAAAGATTTATTTATTTTATTTATATGAGTACACTATAGCTTTCAGACATACCAGAAGAGGGCATCAGATCCCATTACAGATGGTTATGAGCCACCATGTGGTTGCTGGGAATTGAACTCAGGACCTCTGGAAGAACAGTCGTTGCTCTTAACTGCTGAGCCGTCTCTCCAGCCCTAATTATGTCATTCTTAAAGTAGTGTTCAAAATATATAACAGTTCATCTGGTTTAAGGTTGAATGTTTCTTGTGGGAAATGGGAGGATTTTATGTTCTCTGTATGTAGAGTAGAAAGCATTTGACACAGAAGCAGGATTACTGGGTTCAAGCCTCACAGCTCATGTGAAGATGGAAAGGCACTCTACGAGTTGTCTTCTGATGTCCACACACCTGCTGTGGCATATACATGCATGCACAATGGCTCTTAAAGATCTCAACTATGAGAAAAACAAACATAAAATGGTATTTAATACCTGGACGGTGAGAACAACATGGTATTTGGGAAAGAGGTATGGCTTGGCAACAACAGAAAAGAGGATCTTCCCCTTTGCCCTTTGTGGCCACATTGAGAATTTTACTCGGGGCTTTGTGTGTAGACTAGGGATATATTCTACCACCTAGCTTTACTCCTGGCCTTAGCATGTCTTGTAAGGAGCAGAGTTCACTATTGTACAATGAGATCTTGGCAGGGTTATTTTGACAGTTAAACTGAAAAATCCATACAAAGCTTGTTTATATAGCAACCAATATATAGAACTTCATTAATGGTAGTGTCTTCTAGTCTAGGAAAAGGAAATGTTTGCAAAGAATGTATTTGAGACTAATCCAGGCAGTGAGTTATAGGTTGTTTGGCTTTTCTTGAGTAAGTGGTTTGTTTGGGGTTTTTTGGTTGTATTGTGTTGTGTTTTGTTTTGTTTTGTTTTGTTTTTAAGACAGGGTTTCTTTGTATAGCCCTGGCTGTCCTGGAACTCACTCTGTAGGCCAGGATGGCCTGGAACTCAGAAATCCACCTGCCCCTGCCTCCAAAGTGCTGGGATTAAAGGTGTGTGCCACCACTGCCCGGCTTCTTGAGTAAGTTTTGTGTGTAGAGGAAGAAATTGATCAAGGGAGAGTTAGGCAGGAACTTCTTTCTGAAGAACTATATTTATTAGTAAGGGTCTGCTGCCAAGATTTTCCTCAAAGAACTGATAGTGTAATTGGACATCAAAGAATTTTGACTTGCGACTTTATCTAGGCTTTCAAGGCTACTGTTTTTGGGAGTGATATTTTGAGATAGGGTCTCATCTCACTGTGTAGTTCTAGCTGTCCTAGAACTCAAAACCAGAGACTAGGCTGGCCTCTGTGTCATAGAGATCCGCTTGTGTCTACATCCAGGAGTGCTGGGATCAAGATCTGTGCCATTATTGCCAGCTTCAAGACTCTTCTTAAGATCCAAGGCTTGGTGGGCCTTGTGACTTTTAGGAGGAGGAGCAGATGTTACACGTATTCTTTGTTGTCTTTAATTCCCAGGATATGATGGATGATATCTGTCAGGAGCAGTTTCTAGAATTGTCCTACTTGAACGGAGTACCTGAACCCTCTCGTGGTCGTGGGGTATCTGTGAGAGGACGAGGAGCTGCCCCTCCTCCTCCACCTGTTCCCAGGTAACAATAGTTGAAAAGGAAATAAATACAGATTTGACTGACTGAGGAGGGTTAGGGTTTAGAAGTACATCAGGTATGGAGCTCTCGATCTTAGCAGTCTGACCAGAGTCAGGTGCTGCAGTCCTGCTGAAACTTTGGGGCTTTTAATTTGGGAAGTCCTAGCATTTAAAAAAAAAATCACATATCTATTCATCCATCCATTTGTGGGTGGTGGTGGTGGTGGTGGTGTGTGTGTGTATGTGGGGGGAGAGTGTGTGAGCATGGATATGTTAGTTAAATGACAAAGTAGTAGGAATCCTATCATGTTGGTCTTGGGGATTGAACTCAGAATGTCAGTCTTACTCAGCTGGTGTGTTTACCTACTAAGCCATCTCATTCATCCCCAGTTGCCTTTTTTCTTTTTTTTAAAAAGAATGTTGGGCTGGCGATATGGCTCAGAGATTAAGAGCACCAACTGCTCTTCCAGAGGTCCTAAGTTCAAATCCCAGTAGCCACATGGTGGCTCAC
Organism: Mus musculus; assembly: GCF_000001635.26. Taxonomy (NCBI): domain Eukaryota; kingdom Metazoa; phylum Chordata; class Mammalia; order Rodentia; family Muridae; genus Mus; species Mus musculus. The sequence goes on along the minus strand of NC_000070.6, from coordinate 129,722,137 downwards.
AACAATCTGTAATGGGATCTGATGCCCTCTTCTGGTGTGTCTGAAGACAGCTACAGTGTACTTACATATAATAAATAAATCTTAAAAAATAAAAAAGAATATTAATCACCCCTGTCTCAAAAAAACCAAAGTAGATATTAATCACTATGTAGCCCTGCTACGTAGATGAAGCCCATCTGAAACTCAAAAGAGATCCACCTGCTTCTGTCTCCCAAGTGCTGTGATTGAAGTCATAGGCCATCATCAAGCTTGACTATATGATATGCTCTTAGAATTAAAATTCATTGTGGTTAATATTTATTCAGAAAGTAGACCTGTCTGAGGTGCTGTGATCCACGATTGAGCCCAGAGAATCTTCTGGTTTAGGTCCTTAAATGTATATTATTATTTTGAAGTCAGTTTTAGAGTTAGAGATGTGCCACAGTTAATAGAGTGTTAGCCTTGCATGCATGTATCTCTGGGTTTGATCTTAGCACTATGCAAACGCCAGGGTATGGTGACACAATTATAATCCCAGCACCTAGGAAGTGAAGGCAGAAGTACAAGGTCATCCTCGGTTTCGTACTGGGTTCAAGACCAGACTGGATTATGTGAAACCTTGTCAAAAACAGAAAGGAAAAGTAAAAAAGGACAAGCAAGAGATGCAAGCTCTGACTTACCAAGTGTGGCTACAGAGCCATCCTTTAAGGAATTAAAATTAGGGGCTGGAGACATGGCTCAGTGGTTAAGAGCACTGACTGCTCTTTCAGAGGATATCAGTTCAATTCCCGGCAACCACATGGTGGCTCACACACATCTCTAACTCGAGGACCCAACACTCTCTTGTTGACACCTTCTTCTGGCCTTTGTGGGCACAGAGTGTTACATAGACATGTCTGCATGCAAAATATCCATACACTTAGAATAAAAATACTCAAGTGTGCATATATACTGGCACATGCCTTCAATCCCAGCACTCAGGAGGCAGAAACAGGAGGATCTCTGAGTTTGTGGCCAGCAGAGTGAGTTCCACACAGAAACCCTGTCTTGGGGGTAGTGGGAAGAACTTTAAGGTTAACTGGATTTGGTAGCACACAGCTTTAATTTTAATACCTAGTAGAGGCAGTGGCGGGTGGATTTATTTGTATGAGTTCCAGAGCTACACAGGAGGCTTTGTCTCAAGTAAGTAAGTAAATAAGTTGTAAAATGTAAAATCATTCTACCTCCAGAATTTATGAACAATCCTTAGTATGAATGTGGACTAATTATTAAATTCTCAAATTAATGTAAATTTTCTTTTTATAGAGGACGTGGTGTTGGACCACCTAGAGGAGCTTTGGTTCGTGGAACCCCAGTGAGAGGCTCCATCACCAGAGGTGCCACTGTGACTCGAGGAGTGCCACCCCCACCTACTGTGAGGGGTGCTCCAACACCAAGAGCTCGGACAGCTGGGATTCAGAGAATACCTTTGCCTCCCACACCTGCACCAGAAACATACGAAGATTATGTAAGAATTGTTTGAACAATGCACCTTTTCTTCCATACCTAGGTTGCCAGAGAAGTTGAGTGATAAGAGTCTTACCCTTGCATGTAACTAGAAAATTTGGAATCTGCATTCTTAGTCAGTTGATTTTTGAACTATGAGATGATTTTTGTACTATTTTAGGCATTATTACTATGTCTGAATAAGCTAAATAAGAAAGTTGTGGTTTGCTGGGCATGGGAGGCACTTGGGAGGCAGAGGCAGGCGAATTTCTGAGTTTCAGGCCAGCCTGGTCTACAGAGTGAGTTCCAGGACAGCCAGGGCTATACAGAGAAGCCTTGTCTTAAAAAACAAAAACAAAAACAAAAAAAAAAAGAAGTTGTGGGTTCAACATACAGACGTTTACTAAGATTGTAATATTAAAACAACCTTTTGGGTTTTGTATTCACTCCACAGGGGTTATTAGTATTTTTGAGAATTTTCCGTAGCCTGTTCATGCACAAGCCCACGGCCCTGTGGCTGTGATTCTCCTGTTTATGCTTTTCTGACCTTCTTCTTTATTGTTCCAGGGATATGATGATACATACGCAGAACAGAGTTACGAAGGCTATGAAGGCTATTACAGCCAGAGTCAAGGGTGAGTCAGGCAAGAAGTCATGTCTGTATAGTGTCCCAAATGGGTGGTGCATGAAGTTGCAGAGAATAAAGATTTGGCTAAACTCTAACCTAAGGAATAGTGTAACTTAACTTATTAAAAGTATTCCCTATGCTTTTGATGACTTGCAGGCATATTTGTGGGTCTGGGAATTTGGATAACTGGATTTTATGTTAATTGAGGTTTTGAAGCTAGTTGATGAACAGTTCTCGAGCTACAAAGAATCAGAGAAAAATACCATTAAATCATTTTTATTAAGAAATGTCACTCAGGTCTAGAAGGAAGTGGGGCAGTTGGTAGATGCTGCCCCAGCATGCATGAAGTCCTGCATTTCATCTTAGCATGGGATCAAGAGTTCAAGAACATCTTGGCATGCAGGAGGCTTTATCTCCTGACAAATCAGATCACCACCCACCTCACCCACACGGGAGATGAGGTAGAAGCTTAACCTAGGTTTTGTTTTTTTGTTTTGTTTTGTCTTAAAATACAGCTTTGATTTTGTGTATATATGTGTCTTGCCTATGATTGCTTGGAAAAGAATCTCAGACATTTGTGATAGGGACAAAACGACCTTTTCCTCTTCTCCTCTGATGAGCTGTATGAATTTTACATACATGATCATATTTTAAGAATCACAATTTAGGTTGTTATTTTTCCACATTAAATTGTATGATACATGTTTATTGTTTTCCCCCCTTGCTATACTTAATTAGGCTTTTTGGTAAATACATGATTTATACATTTTTTAACTATTGGGGTTAGGAATGGAGCAGAATATATATTTATCCCTATTTTATAGATAATAAACTGTCCGAGATGTGGACTATTGAAAGAATGGTAACAAAAAAAGCCTTTACTGTTTTGTTTTTGTATTTTCAGGGAGTCAGAGTATTATGACTATGGACATGGGGAGCTCCAAGATTCTTACGAAGCCTACGGTGCGTTTCTATGTTTATGGTGGGGTAAATGTGCAGTTAAGTGTCTGGGAAAATATTGGCTGATGGAGTCTTGGGAGTCAGGCGATCACTTCTCTGAGGAGATTCCATTAGAAGACTGCTGAGGTGGTCGATGTCACTTTGGGGTTCTGCTCTCAAATCCTATGGTTTGTGTGTCCTGGAGATTAGGTCTTGCAGTGCCACAATGGTACACTTCCCATGTCTCGCTGACTGGTTTCTGTTAGGTAATGCATGCCTAACTCAGCTGGTGGTGGGCCTTTTGCTACTGATACCCTTGGCCATGTTGGTAGAATTTTTTTTTAAAGATTTATTTACTTATTATATATAAATACACTATGTCTTCAGACACACCAGAAGAGGGAGTCAGATCTCATTACAGATGGTTGTGAGCCACCATCTGGTTGCTGGGATTGGAACTCAGGACCTCTGGAAGAGCAGTCAGTGCTCTTAACTGCTGAGCCATCTCTCCAGCCCAATGTTGATAGATATTAAGAACTTTTTTTTTAAAGCTCTATTCTCTTTCCCCCTTCCTCAATAAAAAGAAAAAAATTGGAACTCTCTGAAAATAATACTGTTGCAAAGAAAATGCCAGCTGAAAGCAGCTTAGTAGAGCCGACAAGTAGGGGAAACAGTACCTGTTGAATTAAATCAGGTTTTCAGGACTGGGGCTGTACTGACTGGTTTTGTGTGTCAATTAACACAGGCTGGTATTACCACAGAGAAAGGAGCTTTGGGAAAGTGCCTCCATGAGACCCAGCTGTAAGGCATTTTCTCAATTAGTGATCAAAGGGGGAGGGCCCCTTTTGGTTGGTGCCATCCCTGGGCTGGTAGTCTTGGGTTCTAGAAGACAGCAGGCTGAGCAAGCCAGGGGAAGCAAGCCAGTAAGAAATATTCCTCTGTGGTCGCTGCATCAGCTCCTGCTTTCTCAGCTGCTTGAGTTCCAGTCCTGACTTCCTTTGGTGATGAACAGCAATGTGGGAAGTGTGAGCTGAATAAACCCTTTCCTCCCAGACTTGCTTCTTGGTCATGTTTGTGCAGGAATAGAAACCCTGACTAAGGCAGCAGCTAAATCACGTGAACAGTAGCACCAAGCTCCCTCCAAGTTAGGAAACACTTCACGTTTATTTTGTCTGATACTTCAGGATGGTCTGCATTATGGAGCTGATGGTGACCTTGATTTTTCTGATTCTGGCATTGCATCATTTGCTACCATGTCCGGTTTTATGTGGTACCTAAAAGATGGAACTCAGGACTTGTCTAGTAGACAAGTTCTCTACCATCTCGGCTATATCCTCAGTCCTTAGCTCAGTTACTAATCCCATAAAGCAGTTAGGCTTGGAAGGTAACCTTCTCTGAGGTTTGCTTGAAAACACATTGCTCAAATATCCTTGGAACCAAATATGGCTTTGTGTTGATGGGTCTCTGAGTGCAATGTTCTGTAGCACTGTGATGCAGAGAGAACAGCCTTCTCGTATTGGTAAGAGTTAACAGCCAGAATATGTAAAGAAGTCTTTTTTTTTTTGAAGACATGTATGTATATGAGTACGCTGTAGCTGTCTTCAGACACAGCAGAAGGCGGCATTGGATCCCATTACAGATGGTAGTGACCACCATGTGGTTGCTGGGAATTGAACTTAGGACCTTGGGAAGAACAGTCAGTGCTCTTAATTGCTGAGCCATCTCTCCAGCCTCAAGAACAGTCTTATTTTGTTTTGCTTTGTTGTTGTTGTTCCTCCTCTTCTTTTTGATTTTTCGAGACTGGGTTTCTCTGTATAGCCCTGGTTGTCCTGGAACTCACTCTGTAGACAAGGCTGGCCTCGAACTCAGAAATCTGCCTGCCTCTGCCTCCCGAGTGCTGGGAAAGAGCAGTCTTCTTAAGCAGAGGTCCTCTGTGCCCTTGAGTTCCTTACCAAGGGGCTTTGCTGCTAACAGTTCCTCTTAAGATGCTTTACAGAGGGAGCTAAGAAAAGGCATCCAAGGGCTTCAGAGATGGCTCAGTGGTTAAGAGTTCTTAGCGGTTAAGACTGCTCTTCCGAAGATCCTGGGTTCAAAGCCCAACCATATGGTGGCTCACAACCATCCCTAATGAGATCTGACGCTCTCTTCTGATGTGTCTGAGACAGCTATAGTGTGCTTAGATATAATAATAAATAAATCTTTTAAAAGAAAAAAAAAGGAATCCAGTTGTCCTTTCATAAGAAAGTAAGCTTAACTCGTGGGTAATATAGCCAGTCACCTCCTGACACCACACCGGCCCTCCTCCAAATAATTTTTACTACTTTTAGCTGAATAGAACTGCACTATTGCCATAGCAACATTATGGTGCTCCACCCTTGTGTCAGTGCTCCCCTCCATCAGTGAGGCACACTACAAGAGTTTCTGTATGTATTTGGCAAAACTGCATTTCTATTTTGCTGGGGAAAAGACTGAACTAAAGAGCATGAAATCTAGCACGTAGGCACACGACTGGAATCTGAGCTCTTGAAGTGAAAGTGGCTACCGGCTGAGTGAAAACTCAAACATGTTGTGCCACCCTAACTGAAGCTGACTGGTGACGTTGGGAACAGGAATAGCCATTGATTGCAGACTCACTGGCTCCTTTACTGCTTTCTTCGAGCAATGTGTTGTATTTTTCCAGGTTTTGGGACTGCGTGCCAATCATGTTGCTTATGGAGAATGTTGTTTCTCAAGGGAACTGTACAGTAATGTACGGCTAGCAGTTTGACTTCTCATTACTCACCGTGTAGGCGGTTACCCCTATTGATCAAGGAGGCCAAGTAAAGAGGACAGCAAGGCACGCTTGGGGTGTGACGTGGTTCTAGGAGAGACAGTGTTATCAGTAGCATGTACTGTAAGTTGTTTTGCTTTTTTCCCACAGGACAAGATGACTGGAATGGGACCAGGCCATCACTGAAGGCTCCTCCAGCTAGGCCAGTGAAGGGAGCATACAGAGAGCATCCATATGGACGTTATTAAAAACAAACAGGAGGGAAAAATATCAGTTATGAGCAAAGTTGTTACTGATTTCTTGTATCCCAGGATTCCTGTTGCTTTACCCACAACAGACAAGTAATTGTCTAAGTGTTTTTCTTCGTGGTCCCTTTCTTTTCCCCACTTCCTCCATTCTTAACTCTGCATTCTGGCTTCTGTATGTAGTATTTTAAAATGAGTTAAAATAGATTTAGGAATATCGAATTAATTTTTTAAGTGTGTAGATGCTTTTTTTTCTTTGTTGTTTAAATATAAACAGTGTACCTTTTATAATAAAAAAAAGTTGAGTTAAAAAAAAACCACAAACATGTTAGTTTCAAAAGTGGCATTGCTTGCTTAAAGGTTCTGAAGGCTTGTTAACTTTTTCTTAGTTTTGATTTGAGGCACCCCGTAAAGTCATAGTTGCAGAATCCCAAACTAGGCTACATTTCAAAATTCAGGGCTGCTTAAGATGTAAAACCACAATGTTAACAACGGCAGTAGTGCCACCATGTAAAAGTGAGCTCAGAGGTCTCTAAAACATTTCCTTTAAAAGCACATGGCTGTTGAATCTTAAGGTTAAATTTTAATATGAAAGCTCCTCATGAATTAAATAGTTGATGCAATTTTTAACGTTAATTGACTTAAAACAACAACAAAATTAGGTTTGTAAAAGTGACTTTTTCATTATGTGGGTTTTGAAATCTAGCCCCAGACATACAGTGTTGAGAGATACTTAGTGGGGGAGGGGTGGGCTCTGAATAAGATTGATGGGGAGAGAAGCTAGCCACCTAAATGGAATCTGATGGAGTTCTTTTTAGCCACAATCTTTTCAATAATAGTACTAAAAATCAAATTTTCAGTATTTAAAATGTCAAGAGTATTTTGTCCATCTGAGATTCTACACTCCATGAAAAACTCACTTGGACACTGGGGCCAAAAGCTGATGATGTTCAATAAATTGACCATTGTCAGTTTTGAGCTGTTCCCAAGGTAGAAGGCAGTTAAGTATGTCTCAACACTAGCATGATATAAAAAGGGACACTGCAGCTGAATGAGAAAAGAATCAAAATCCACTTTGTACATAAGTTAAAGTCCTAATGGATTTGTACCGTCCTCCCATTTTGTTTTCGGAAGATTAAATGCTACATGTGTAAGTCTGCCTAAATAGGTAGCTTAAACTTATGTCAAAATGTCTGCAGCAGTTTGTCAATAAAGTTTAGTCCTTTTTTAATCAAAGTAAATGTGATGAATTGTCATTTTTGGGGGTGGACAATAAAATAGTTTTCTCTTTCACATAAACTTAAATTAATTCTAAAGTTAATGGGATTGTTAAAAGTTGGAGACATTTTTAAAAGTGGTGGTGGGGATTTTATTTTAAGGTTACCAAAAAAAAGTTTATGAGTTGTTAAGTTTTAGTTTAAAAAGAACCAAAGCTTTTTCACCCCCTGGAAGTTGTTGAAAGCAGTTTTATCCAGTCCTATCAAAAAATTACAGTTTTTAGAGAGAAAAACCCAACTGACACAGATAGGTACTTCAAGTGCCAGCCATCCTGCCTTCCGTCTTCTGTAGAGCCCCTAGGTGGCCTTAAAGAATGACACCAAATCTCTGTGCTCAGACATTGACTCCACCTGTGTTCAGATACCACAATTCAGCAAAGCCTGGGTGCCCAGGAGGGTTACCCTTCCAATCCTAGAGATGCAGTAACAATTGAGCTGGCCTGGGGAGGAGCTGGCGCCATAGACTGGTCCTGAACTCCCTCCCACAAGACTGAAAACAGTGGAATTGGTTGTCACTATGTAAAAAGTCACTCTTAATTCCCAGGGACCTCATTCTTTTCCCTAAGAGCCACCTAAACTGCTCGGGGGTGAAAAATCCTCTTGTGTGAAGTGCCAAGCTGCCTGTAGCAGTGCATGATGGGCATTTTTCTTTTCTTTTTAAAACACACCAACAAAAACTGTATTTATAGATTGTGATAAAGTGTAAATAACTGAATTTTCCACCGTGGTTTGAAGTCAGCTTTCAGGGCATTATGTCTTGTTTTGATGAAAAGAGATCACTCTATACCCCCCTTTTTAAAGGAAAATTATCGCAAGAGAATCAGGATGTGTAAAGCTAACATGCATCGCAAAAAGCCAAAGGTAACCTAAATGTCTGATTTTAATAGCACATATTTCTCTTTTATATAAACGGTGACAGCAACTTGCATAAACAATTCTCTAGTTGTTAATTTTAATGTTAAAACTTTGCAAAACTTGTTTAATAAAAATAGCTGTAAAAAGAAAAAACCATATGCTGCCGCATAAATTATCCATAACTCTTAATAATCCTGCCCATCACGAGTGAAATGTAATGTAACCTGGGCACAAAGTCTGACATCTTAAATGACACATTGTAAAATTTCAATGACTGTAGACGAGAAGACCTGCTGCACCCCAGAGTAAAGCTTTCTGCTCAGCTACTTTAAAATGTACGAGGATGAGCCCCCGAGACACCTTATGTTCACAGTGCAATGTTATTTGAATTTTCTGAAGAGTTGCATGTTTCTTTCCTGTAATGTGTAAAATGCATGCAGGGTCTCTCTCTTGTTTTTTTACATCTTGAAAACATTTTCCAAATATTCATTCCTTCTTTCTCAATTTTCAGGTGACTGAAAATTCCTGAGGCATTTCCTGGAATAGAATGGGTATCAGAGACCCATATCAGGTATGTGAAGGTGTTTTTCATTGTGTGTCATGGCAAAGCAGTGGTGCTAAGAGGTAGTTGACAGGCTAATCTTTCGTAAATTCAGTTTTACCATATTTAGTCATAATTTCTGTGTCAGTTTACAGTATGTGATGAGTTTATATGTAATAGTTAAGACCAGCCAGTGTCTACTTATGTCTCTTGAATTTACCTTATTCTGCAAATAATCCACTGACGCAGGGTTTTATTTGTAGTGTATTTTTTGCAAGCAACGAAGTGCCTAACGGAAATAAAAGGGTCCTTACTGGATTTGGGAGAGGTACAGATGGCACAGACTAGAAAATCTGGCTTGGAAGCCTGGCAGTGGTAGTGCACGCCTTTAATCCCAGTACTTGGGAGACAGAGGCAGGTGGATTTCTGAGTTGGAGACCAACCTGGTCTACAGAGTGAGTTCCAGGACAGCCAGGGCTACACAGAGAAACTCTGTCTGGGGAAAAAAAAATCTGGTTTAGGAACCATAGTGGATACAAGAGAGTTAAGCATGCTGGGGTCTGTGAGTCACTTTCTAGTCAGGATTACTAGAAAGGTAAGCTCTTGCCTGTGTTTGGCTTCTCTCTTCTACTGAACATACACGCTCTAAAGAAGAAATACCAGACAGAATTATCTTGAGTCAGCTTAAAGCCCTCACTTTAATACTCTTGTGTAATTAAAAACTAGTTCCTCAAAAAATGAAATTTAATCTGGTGTGTTTACTCAGAATGTCTCCTCAGCTCTAGTTCAAGAGCAGCCCTGACTGTAGACTGGGATGTCTAAGCAAAAAAAGGGAGTAGGAGTGAGTATTATTAGGAAAGGGAGTTTTATATCAGGCAGAAAAAGTCAAATGTGTAGTACTATAATTGACAACAACTTCATAAGGCTATAAGTAAAAGTTGATTGTTGGCAGATTGTACCATGTTGCCCATGTTTCTCACTGAGAAGAGATTGTGTGGTGGAAAGAACACAGTAAGCGTGGTTCAGGGCACACCTGTGATTCCCACTCAGGAAGAGGAGACAGGAGGGTCAGAAGTTCAAAGAAATCCTTAGCCTACAAAGCAAGTTGAAGCCATCCTTCGCTGTATGAGACGCTGTCTTTAACGACTGAGCAGGAAGGAACGGAGGCATGGACATGGAGCCTGATAAACCTAGTGCTGTCTTTTTTTCCAAAACTGTTTGTTTCTACAACTAGGAAAGGCAGAGACGGTGAGAGTGAAGTAGTGAGTAGTGAACGAAGAAGGAATTATCGCTCAGTTGCTACCCAGTGCTCCAGGTAAGAATGAATATGCATCCAGAGCTTCGAGGCTATTGTGGTTGTCACCAATAAATAAAGCCAGGTCAGACCATTTTCTGATTGAAAAAGAGCAACTCTTATTAACACTCAGGTTTCTCTCATGTTGGGGTGGAGGATAGATCTGAGGCTACCAAATGGCATTGGCGAGAGATTGACATAGTAATAGATGCTTGGCTTACAGGTTTTGGAGCTCTGTAGCCCACAAGGCTTTGTCCCAAGAACAAAAGTAGGCTAAGGAAGAAGAGAACTCACATTGAAAGCCTACTGTGTCTACTTATATTTACAACCAATAGTGGGAACACTAAGATAATCTACACTGCTTCTATAGCAAGTTGAGAGTATAACATACCAAGACTGCTACATGTCAATCCATTCTCTGGAACAACTGCTTCTGTAAGACAGTAACTGTAGTCAGTATTCTCTCAGAGGCTGTTTATTAAAGATGTACAGTAAAGATTGCAAACTGGGTGGTAGTAGCAATTCTTGGGAGGCAGAGGCAGGAAGATTTCAGAGTTCAAGACCAGCCTGTTCTACAGAGCAAATTTCAGGATAGCTGAGCTACTTAGGAAACCCTGTCTCAGGGAAAAGTAAAACAAAAACCTGCTGTCGATCCTTTTACATCAGATGAGACATTCATGCCGTGAGGCCTTGGTCACTAGTATGTGTATATGGAGGCCTTCGGACAACTTTGTAGAGTTGGTTCTCCCAGCTACATGGATTCAAGTCACCAGGCTTGTCCACAAACATCTACCTTTATCCACTGAGAGATTGCTAGCTTCATTTTTTAAACATAACAACAATTTTAATGCCAGAAAATATCAGTAGCAGCCGAAGTCACACAGTTGTTATGTAGCAAAGGTGATATCTTCAGGCAGTGTGATTTTAGACTGGGATCAGTCACAAGGGTATACTGCATTTAGCAGGCCGTTCACCTGCTAGCTAAAGGCGTCTTGGAGAACTCATTGCCATTCTTTCCTGGAAGGAAGGAGACCTCTCTTCCAGGACATTATCAAAAATACCTGCTGAAGTGTGGACCCTTGTGTTTGTGCAGCTGAATCACGGGTCTTCATCATTTTATCACCCCTGCCCTCTGGAACCTCAGTATAACTGGAGGGAGTAAGGCCTACATAGTTACAGTATTCTGCTGCTATACAGGCTAGGAAGCCTGGAGCTGCTGGGGGTCCTCAGGATGGAGAGGGTGAAACTTAAATTCATAAGGAATGATGTGCATTGGTGATTTGCCTGAGTGTATGTCTATGTGGAACCAGAGTTACAGACAACTGAGCTGCAGTGTGGGTGCTGATAGTTGCATACTTCACAGCATTATTATAACTGAAAGAGCAAATGTATATAAAACAAGGGCTAGGCCTAGAGAATTATTGCTCTCATACCCGGTGTTTGGGCTGTGCAAGGATGGGAAGTTTGCACCTCCCCTTATGTTTGTAGTCTCCTAGTCATCTGTGATTTACGAAGCCAAAACTATTCTCAGTGTATCTCAAGGTGACCTTGAATTTTAATTTTAATTTTATTTTTTGAGGCAGGGTTTCTTTGTTTAGTCCTGACTGACCTCGAACTCAGAAACCTGCCTGCCTCTGCCTCCCTAGTGCTGGGATTAAAGGCATGGCCCACCACTGCCTGGCGACCTTGAACTTTTTTTTGATCTTCATCCCCACCTCCCATCCAAAGCTCTCTAAGGACTGTTGGTTGAGATGACTATCTCTTTACTTTTTGAATGTGGGTCTTACTATTAGCTTTGACATAGTACTCACTGAGTAGATCAGGCTAGCCTCAATTATAGGGACCTGCCCCTGCCGCCTGTGCTGTGCTTACCCATACCTGGCACTTACATCTAATACAAACTCCCAAGACTTTTTTTTTTTTCGGGACAGGGTCTCTCTGTAGCTTTGTCCTGGAACTCACTAGGCTGGCCTTGAACCTGCTTCTGACTCCTGAGTGCTGGGATTAAAGGCATGCACCACTATGCCTGGCTGATTTGTCCACCTTAAATTCTCAGTTATGTGCTAATTGCTGTGTGTGTCATATCAGCATCCCATTTCGTTCCCACAGTTGACCATGCGCTGCTAGGATTTTGCTGGTGTGTGGCTTCCCACACTACACTGGTCGAGCATTCTTCTATTGTGCAGTGATTTAGAGAATCACGGTATTGAGGAGCTCCACAGGTCAGCTTTCTGAAAGGTGCTCCCGACTGTGGTGCCCAGAATGCCTCTGCCTTTGCCTCTAGACTTCTGTAGGTAAAAGATTTGAATTCTTAGGGAATTCTGTGGACTCATGTGCACGCCTCGATTTCATATTAATAGTCATTGCATGCTTAGAGCAAGCACACATCTGATGAATATTTAATAACATGGAATAGACAGGCTGGAAACAGCTGTGTGAGACAGCAGCTGCTGGGGGGAGGGGAGGAAGTCCACTACACTGCCTAATTACCCCTTCTTCTGTTTTCAGGCCTAGAGAAGAAGGACTGTCTTTTCTAGGCCCATTAGCAGAGAAGTCCTATAGTGGTAAGCACTGCATCCTGGAACAGTTGGGTCCACTTAGCAATTTTCCATACCCTGGGCTGTCGAGATAATACATTCTCACCTAGTACTCTGCCAACCACATCTCTCCTTCAGGAGAAAGGCTGTGTGTTTTCTCATAGCTGTAATCCCTGGCACTCAGCAGACAGAAGCAGGAGATAAAATGCCAGCCTTTACTGGCTCACTGATAGACTTGTGTCTGGCAGGGACTTGGATTTAATAGGTAGGAAGAGTATATACATAGACTCTAAATAAACAGCCATGTGTGGTGGTACATGCCTGTGATCCCAGCACTCGAAGGGCAGAGGTGTAGAACAAACATTTCAAGGGTAGCCTTAGCTAGCTAAAGGTCAGCCTAGACTAAATAAAGAGACCTTGTGTTAAACAAAATTTTCCAAAATTTCTGGTTGTTCGTTGTGATAGGGTGTGACTATATCACTAGCTGACCTGCAACTTCACAAAGATTCACCTACCTCTGCTCCCAAGTTCTGGGAGTAAAGGCACATGCCACCATGCCTGGCTATTTGTTTATTTTAAAGGTTTATTTTCTGTATTGGGGTGTTTCACGTACAGATAGATTTGTGAACCATGTGTGATGGTCTAGTGTCTGTGGAGGTCAGAAGAGGGTGTTGAATATCCTGGGACTGTTAAGGCTGCAGTTAACAGTTACGCTCCACCATGTGAGTGCGGGAAAGCAAACCCTTGTTCTCTAAAGGCAGGCAGTGCTCTTACCCACTGCACCATTCCTCCAGCCCAGCTTTGGCATTTCTTGACCATAATCGTAGCATCTCATCCTTACCATTCCTGTCCTGTGTTGCAGTGACTGCCTTTGGCTGCATCCCAAGCAGGAAGTGGACAGGTAGAGTTCTCAGATGTCACACAGGCAACCCCCTTGGTTTAAGGAGCTTCCTGCTTCAAGAAGGCCCTGTGGAAGTTGTGGGTCTCGAGAAAAATTTGATCCTTTGGGGTGTTTCTGGCCAGTGAACCACAGGCCATTTGACAAAACAAGTCAGGAAATAAAAGCAGAAATTTGGGTATAATTTAATATTGTGTTTAAGATGTTTGTTGGTGTCGGGCGGTGGTGGCGCACAGCTTTAATCCCAGCACTTGGCAGTCAGAGGCAGGCAGATTTCTCAGTTCAAGGCCAGCCTGGTCTACAAGTGAGTTCCAGGCCAGCCAGAGCTACACAGAGAAACCCTGTCTCAAAAAAACAAAACAAACAAACATGTTTGATGTTTGTTGGCTGCCCCTTTGTCAGTCTTTGGAGTTGGGCTTTTCCATCAGGGTGTTCCCATCCCTTCCCTGGTACTATGATGTCTGTGAAGCTTGAAGTAGGTAAGTTTGGGATTAGACATTGAACACGGTTTCTCGGATCTTTTGTTTCCAGCAATTAAGATGTAAGTCTAGTGTTTCCATTTCCCAGCTCTTTGAAATTAGAATGTGGGAAGAAACAGAATTTGAGGAAGAAATAGGGCTAAAAGTATAGCCCAGTAGTGCTGGGTTCCATTCTAGCACTGAGGGCAAAGGGGGAATAGAAGAAAATACTCTGTACTCTGATAAGACCTTTTTTATTTTATATATATTTTAGATAGTCTTATACAGCATAGGCTGGCCTTGAACTCACTGTGTAGTGATGACACAGCTTTTGGTCTTCACCTCTGAACACTAACATTCCTTGTGTACATCACTACACCCCCACTTCATGCAATTGAAACTAAGGCTTTGCATGTGTTATAAAAGTGCTCTACCCAGCCTCACGTAGTGACGTACGCCTTTAATTCCAGCACTTGGGAAGCAGAGGCAGGCGGATTTCTGAGTTCAAGGCTAGCCTGGTCTACAGAGAGTTCCAGGACAGCTAGGGCTGCTCAGAGAAACCCTGTCTCGAAAAACCAAAAAAAGAAAAAAGAAAAAGAAAGTGCTCTAGCAACAGGAACATCTCTAGCCCCTCATAGGATTCATAATACGCTTCTTCCTAGAAATTTGTATAAATAGTCCTTTTAATTTTTTAAAAAGATATATTGATTGTTAGAACAAGTTAGAACACCTACTGTGTGTTAGTTACTGCAGAGTAGGTGATCAGTAATGGATCTAAGTCCTTCCCTTCACGGAGCTCACTGTGTTTTGAGAAGTAGACGCTGTACAGAAAACTCATTATTCCACATCATTTCAGCTGTGAGCTCTCCTTCCTTGGAACCCTTCCTACTCTGGGGAATCCTTTCATGGTTTCTTTAATGTGTCTGAATTACTTAGTAAGTTATATTGTGATAAGTTTCAAAACAAAAACTAGTCTATTGAAAGTAAACTGCCTGGGTTTCTTTTTTTTTCTTTCTTTTTTTTTTCTTTTCCTACATGTAAGAGGTTTATTTGGGGGGCGGGGGGAGGAAGAGAGTAAGGTGGCAGCAGAATGAGAAAGGGGGAAAGAGAGCCTGTCTGGGTTTCTAAGAAAGGGGGATGGAGCAGCTGCCACGTAAAGGAAGACTTGCTTGAGCCCCAGGGGCTTGGGAGCTGGCTTAGGGGAAGGATATGGAACACTGAGCTGAGCAGACGGTAGTGTGAGCAGATTCAAGGGGAGGCAGGGCTTTTATGATTGCACCAGTCGCACTGTTGCTAGGATCTTGGACATGTTATGCAAACCCTGTACAACTGAGACACACCCCCAACCCATGTTTCTGATTTTAAAATTTGTTAGTACATGGAGAACCTGTTTGGAAGCTTTGTTAGTCCAGACAAACAGAAGTGAGTTAGGTCTGTGGCAGGGCTGGAATCTAACTCTGTAACACTCCAGGTCTGTAACACTCCCCATACTGTGTGTATATAGGTAGCCATGTAACTAACTCCATGTATGTGGAAGTCAGAGGACACAACCTGGGCTGGACCTCTTCTTCCATGCTTATGTGGATTCTTGTTAAGCAGCAAGCACTTTTATGCACTGAGCTATCTTGCTGCCCCAACCTATTTTTTGTTTGAGAAGATTGTCTCTCTGAAGTCCTGGTTGTCCTGGAATTAGCTGTGTAGAGTAGGATGGTTTTAAACTTAGATCCTTCTGTCTCTGCCTATTGATGGTTGGGATTAAAGATGTGCTAGCATACAACCTAATTTTTTTAAGTGAGGGAAGGCACTAGAAAGGAGCTAAAGCGGGAACTCCATCTTTAAGCATGGGGACGTGAGTTTGATTTTCTTCTTCATGTGATAGTGTACATTTATAATCCTAGTGCTGGGGAGGCAGACAGGCAGATCCTTGACTTGGAGCCAGCCAGCCAGTCTAGCCTCTGCTCAGGTCTCAGCAACAGAGTCTTTTAAAACATGGTGGAACAATTGTCTAGTGCATGCATCAAGCCCTGAGATGGATTCCATGGTGTCCTGCAGCCCCCAGGCTATGGTAGATTAATATGATTGAAAATGAAGATTAGAGCTGAAGAGACGGCTCAGTGGTTAAAAGATTTAAGAGTGCTTGCTACTTTTTCAGAGGACCCAATTTGGTTCCTGGCACCCAGATTGGCAGCTCACAATCACTTGTAGCTTGAGATCCAGGATTTGATGCCCTCTCTTGGCCTGCTTGCACCTTGGCCCAGAAAGGCACACATATACATATAAAAAGTGAGGCTGTAGAGAACTAGGTATATTCAGCAGCTCCTAGAACATAACTTAGTGACTAGGTATGGGAGAAGAGAGATGTATTAAGATTACAGGCTGAAGCTGGACATGGGAATGAGAACAGGCCTTCGAGGTGGGAGGATCAGTGGCTTTTAGAAGAAGCTGGGCTGGAGAGTGGCTCAGCCTTGGTTCCTGGCACTCGTACTACCAGGTCCAGGGGATCCGATGCCTCTGACCTCCTGAAGCACGTGAGTTCAGGAGCAGGTACACATGTACATGCACGCATAATTTTAAAGATCTTTTCAAAAGTAGAATCACTTCTGTGGATTTTTACATAATATCAGGCCCCAGCCCAAGCGTCCCAGGATAAGATGTGTCCTCTAGGTATAACCCTGAGATGGACCTCTGAACTTAAGATAGAACTTCCTTGCTCCTTTTTAAACTCAAGCTGTTTTGGTTTGGGATAAATAAAGCATTGGATTTTGAAAGCTGGAAGTGGTGGAGCGTGCACTTTGAAGGTCGAGACAGACAGACCTCTGAGTTCAAGGCCAAGCTTGGTCTACATAGTGAGTTCCTAAATGAGGCCAAGTGAGACTCTTGTCTGAAAACAAACAGGGGCTGGATCTCAGCAGTTAAGAGCACTGCCTGCTCTTCCAAAGGATTCAGTCAATTCTTAGCACTCACGTGGGCAGTTCACAGCTGTCTAAGTACAGACCCAGGGGATCCAATACTTCACACAGTTGTGAATGCAGACAAAGCATCAATGTACATAAAATAAAGTTAATTTAAAAAAAAAAAACTGAAAGCCAGATGTGGTGGTACACGCCTTTATTCCTAGAACTCAGGAAGCAGAGGCAGGTGGATTTCTGAATTTGAGGCCAGCCTGGTCTACAGAGTGAGTTCCAGGACAGCCAGGACTACACAGAGAAACCCTGTCTCGAAAAACCAAAAAACAACAACAAAAAAACAAAAAACTGAATGTAGTGACAATTCCGGGATTTTGGTTTCTTTAAAAACACAAATATAAGTATGTGTTACTGCAGGCTGGAGAGATGGCTCAGTGTTTATGAACACTGACTGCTCTTTGAAGGTCCTGAGTTCAATTCCTGGCAGCCACATGGTGACTCACAACCATCTGTAATGGGATCTGATGCTGTCTTCTGGTGTGTCTGAAGACAGTGACATTGTACTGGCATGAAATGAATAAAAAAAAAAAAACAAGAATGTGTTACGGCTTTAATCCCAGGTGGGGGGATATGATCCTGCCTCGCACTGTCCACGGCCGCGGACTATGATTTGCTTTGTGCTCTCGCAGCGGTGTGGTTTTGCCAGCCACAGAGAGTTTTTGTGATTGTGTAACATTTGGAATTCTGGGAACTTTTCGGAGGGTACGTGAATTCTAGGGCCCAGAGAGGTGGGTTGGTGGTGGTTCAGGAGGGATGGTTGTTGCCATTTCCTAGTCCAAAGAAGAAAGAAATGAAATTCAGATCTCTCTCTCTCCACCTCCCCCCTCTCCCTCTTCTGTCTAGTAAAAGGTTGAGAAGAGGTGGGTGAGGTAAAGGGTGGAAAAGAGCCCACAAAGTCACAAATCCCAGCTGTACCTGAAAGCCAAGTAAGGCCTCTCAGCCCCCTCTTCTCAGTCATCCATGGGTGGGAGAGCTGCATAGGGTTTGAGACATAACCTCATTGCCAAAGAAAGCTCACAGAGCCTGTGAGCGTTTACCTCCTGCTCATCTGTGTGTACCTAGGAACCTGCCTGCTGAACACAGCAAGGAGGGTGGCGATGGACAGGTGGGCAGGGAAGGTTGGAAGGTACAAAGCCTGACCAGATGAAAGCTGAGAAACCCCCATAGCTTCCAGTTCCTTAATTTTCCACTTTGTGTCTTTGCAGCTGTCAACAGAGCCTGGATCCCAGGAGCGACCTGCTGTATAGAGGCTGGCCTGGGCCATAGAAACCCAGGAGAGGAGTCAACAGTTGTGTTTCACCCCACCTCTTGATCTGATTTTCTCACAGAAAGCCAGGCAGGATCTGCTACTTAGGAGTCTTTAGTCCCACATGGAGTCCTCAGAGCTTCAGGGGCTCAGTGCTAACCGTTCAACCTACTCAAGGCATTTTAGTAGGAGGGGCTGGGGCTTAACGTGGTGTTTGATCACTTCACTTGCACTTGTAGAGGACCTGGGTTCACTTTATCTTACAATAAATGAATGAATAAATAAATAAACAAATAAATGGCTTTAAAGAGTTGAAAGGCAGCAGACATCGTAGCGCACACCATTAATCCCCGCACTCAGGAGGCAGAGACAGATGGAGTTCAAAGCCAGCCTGATCTACATTGCAAGTTCTAGGACAGCCAGGTCTACACAAACCTGTCTTGAAACACCAAAGACCAGGGACTAAATCCCTGGTGTGGCTCTCCAGGTCAGAACACTCAGCTCCTGTGCTATTCCCGGTCTCTTGTTTCTGCTTAGTTTCCCATAGAATGTTCTGGAACATACTACTATATATGCCCCCCACTGTCACACCTTTATTGGAACCTATAGCCTGGGTGCCCTTGGACATTCCAGAGGACTCCCAGAAAAGAAGGTCACCCTCTGTAATCTGTGAAGGAAAGTTGAGAATCATTTACTTTAGGTAAGGCATTTTAAACTCTGAGCCTGTGTTCGTCTTTGTTAGCACTTGTCCACAAGTTCTTGAAGGGTGGGGCTGTTCTGCATCCCCTCTGTACTAAAGTTTTCAAGTATCTGCCTCTGCATGAAGCGTTCAATAAAGGCTTGGTCAAGCGATGAACGGTGACTAGTTCTACCTACTAGCTTCTGGGCCAGTGGTCTAGCCTCAGCCTTTCTCTTCGGAGATTGTAAGTCATGTATAACCTCCAGGTCCAGGATAGCTGCTTGAGGGTCACAGCCGGTTACAGGGAAGCTCAGAGTTGAAGTCAAACATCTTGGCTTCAATTCCAGTTCATTCCTTTGGTGTTTATTCCATAAGCGATTTCTCTCCCACTGAAGGGGAACCCGAGAAACGTTTTAAATCTGAAGAGCTGGGCAGAGTACAGCCCCAACATTCTTCCTTTCTTTCAGGCTTATTTTTAGAAATTCTGTCACAGCATCCACCTCCGTTACTGCTTAGCATCCTAGGGATCTTTCTCTTGAGAGGTCTGACTTAGGGTATTTGGCTAACCCACCCAGCTGCCCTGCTTGTCAGTCACCTGCAAGCTGAGAAGGATGACGTCAGCTTTCCCCAAGCCTCTGGACTGCTCTGAGACATAAATATTTTAAAAGGGCCTTTCTCTCACCGTTGCCAGGGTGATGGACTCTCAGGGGACGAGTGGGAGTGTGGAGGCAGGACGGGCTCTGGAAGGGTGGGTGTGAGGCCTGGCCGCCAGCCAGGACTAAGCTCGGGAGGGGAGGCTGGAGCTGTGCCTTGCGTGCCTCTCCTTCGTTGAGCCCTTAGCTGTTAGGATGCTTCCAGGCCCGTCTCTGGGCTCAGATGCCGTTTGGTTTTTGGTAAGTTGACGTTTTCTGGGCCTTGGTTTTAACATCTCTTGGTGTTGGAGGAATCTCGTCTTAGTGCAGGTAAGTGGAAAATAAAGAACGTGAAAGTATTCTGTGTTTGTAATGCTGTGCTTCCTTTGCTAGTAAATCCTGGTTAGAGAAACTAGATCCTGTTGCTGCTTTCTGAGGACCCAGCCTCCCTGTAGTCCAGTCTGGCGTCAAACTTCTGCTTTCTGAATTCTGGAACTGCAGGCATACACTACCGCCACTGTCCTCTGTTGGACTCCTAGTGCCACATGGATGCTGCTCCCACATAACGATATTCTCGCCTTCACTTCAGCACACGTACGGTGATGTTACATTGAGATAGTGTCCCACTTTAGTTCAGACTGGCCTTGAATCCTGGCTCAGGTTCCAGCTCTTACTAATAATTTTTATTATTTTAAGATAACATCTCCCTTTCTGCCCTGGCCTGGCCTAGCCTGGATCTCATACACAGAAATCCCCCTGCCTCTACCTCTCAAGTGTGGGAGTCGGGTGTGCACCACGGTGGCTGCCCCAAGCACCTAGCTAGACTATGTGGATAGCACCAGGGATTCTAGTTGGGTAATAATTTAGAGTCAGAGTTCATGGGTGTTAGGGCCTAAGACACACAGACACGAGTTTAGACTGTACACCTGCCTGGTCATCTTGCTTTGTCTTACGCCACACGCCCCAATCTTAGCACGTATCTGAAAAGGAAACTGGTTTCGCGTCCCTGTTGCTTTGGGAACTCCTGTTTCTTTGTATGTGGCTCCCTCTGGCGGGTGTTGATGGTAAGGAAGTAAGATCAGATATAAGACTGACATACCACTCTGAGAGAATGAAGTGGGGCAACTCTCCCAACTCCTAATGACAGCCACCGGAATTGTCATACACTGTGTCTCTGCAATCTACCCACAATCTAGTCCCCACAATAATGAATAGGAATTAATTCTAATTCTCAGACAGATTTGAAGACCTGGAATCAAATTCTTTGCAGCATTTAGGATCCTCAAATGATCTTACCATCTTACCAATCTGTTTTTCTAGCTTCAATTATTGTCTTGGTTTTATTTACCATTAATACAAAATGCCCCAACAAAAGCAGGTCGGGGAATGAGTTTATTTTATCTCACAGTCCAATTGTAGACCATATGATAATCAAGGCAGCGGTAACTTGAAGCTGCTAGTCACATCCACCGTCAGGAGCAGAGAGGACAGATGCGTAACACTCATTTTCTCCTCAGTCCAGGACCCAAACCTCGGCGTGATTAAATGAGTCCTCCCTCTTTGTTGACATAATTAAGATAGTATAGGCCAACCGGATCAAGAAAATGCCTCTTTGAAATTCTTCCCCAGCTATTCCAGGTTGTGTGTCCGGTTCACAAAACTAATCTCAAATATGCTCAAGCCGACCAGACTCTTCTGGAGGAAATGCTAACTTGAAGCATTGTGCTGCCGGGTGGTTGTTGGCACACGCCTTTAATCCCAGCACTTGGGAGGCAGAGGCAGGGGGATTTCTGAGTTTGACGCCAGCCTGGTCTACAAAGTGAGTTCCAGGATAGCCAGGGCTACAGAGAAACCCTGTTTGGGGGGGGGGGAGGAAGCATTGTGCTGTGTCCTGCCCCTTCAGACTACAGGCCTGTCAAAACAACATGGGACCTCAAACTGGCTAGATGGCTCAGTGGTTAAGAGCACTGACTGTTCTTCCAGAGGTCCTGAGTTCAAATCCCAGCAACCACATGGTGGCTCACAACCATCTATAGTGAGATACGATGCCCTCTTCTGGTATGTCTGAAGACAGCTACAGTGTACTTACATATAATAAATAAAACTAGATTATTAAAAAAAAGAAAAACAAAAAATCATGAGGCCTTTGCTTAGTTTAGCTCAGTGTTCAGGCTGGCCATTGCGGCAGAAACTTTTAATCCCAGCAGAGGCTAGATTTCTGAGGTTGGAGGCCAGCCAGGACTAATGAGTGAAACCCAATCTCAAAAAGCTTCCCAGTGGCTTGCTTTGTTATTATCTCTGTAAAACATAAAATGTGAAGTTTGACAAGAACATAGGTATGAGGGCTGATGTATGGAAGGGCTAACCACACAAAGAATGAAAGTGACCCAAGAGATTAGAACAAGAACACCCTTGAATGGTCTTATATTAATCATCTAAAATGTCTTTGGGAGACCAAATCACTTGGCAGCTGGGGTGGCTGCAGGTGACATTTCTTCAAAGCCTTTGCTTTCATCAGCCATCACAAGGAAATCTCAAGATTTCTTTCTTGATAGCTGTAGTGTATATACTATGAAAACATCTCATTTTACCTCACTTAGATCACTAATTCCCCCTCCCCTCGAGCCAGCCACTTGTCTGGAGTTGCAGGGCTGTTGGAGTGCTTTGACTTCTCAATCATTTGCCCACTGGAACTTCAAGAAGACTCAGCCACAAATGGACTGAGGGAGGCAGATTTCCCAGGGGAGAATCATCTTTCTTATTGGAAACAATGGATGTCCAGCAAGCGGTCATAACAAAGCCGGTTGGACCCATGGGTGCCCTTGCTGTCTTACACTGAGTTGTAGGTATGCCAAGTCAATTCAGTAAATATTTCCTGGGAATTCGCTATGTACGATGTTCGTATTTTTTACACTGTAGATTCATAAACATTACCAACTCCACAGGCAGTTACCAGATTCAAGAGATGTTTCATCCCGTATGGTACAAACACACTTTACAAACCAACAAAAGACCATGCTAGAGATTAATCCCAGGGCCTTCCAACAGACACTGGACCATTCAACAAAACTTACTCATCTCAGAAACCAGGTCTGACCCCTCCTAGGAAGTTGTTTTCATACTATCCTCTGCCTACTGCTAAAAGGGATCGTTCAAAACATCCTGTTTCTTCATTCAGGTGTAGCAATTTGTTATCTCTGTCCCCAGGATATAGCAGTAACTGAAAATATGGCTAGGTGTCACCCACATTCCCGCAGATGGCCCGGCTTTGGTGTATGTTTGGCGCTCACAGAGACTGGAGGAGAGCATCAAATCCCCTATACTGGATGCACAGACCCTTGTGACCTGCTGTGTATGGGTGTTGGGAATTGGGTTTGGGTCCTCTAGACTCTGCTAAGTTGTGCTAACCAGTGAGCCATCTCTCTGGCAATTTTCTGTGTTACTGTGTGTGTGAGGTGAGGTGCCAGTGCCCTCTGAGACCAGCGACAGGATCTCCTCCTGTATCCTAGTTAGGTTTCTATTGCTATGATAAACACCAGGACCAGCCAGGCATGGTGGCACACGCCTTTAATCCCAGCACTTGGGAGGCAGAGGCAGGTGGATTTCTGAGTTTGAGGTCTGTAGAGTGAGTTCCAGGACAGCCAGGGCTACACAGAGAAACCCTGTCTTGAAACAAACAAACAAAAACCACCAGGACCAAGAGTAGCATGGTAAAGCGATTTCTTTCATTGTAAAGTTATGGTTTCTCATGAAGAGAAGTCAGCAGGAATCTGGAGTCAGAAACTGAAGCAGAGGCCATGCGGAGAGGTGGCACTACCCACAGTGGGCTGAGCCCTCCCACATCAGTCATTAAGAAAATGCCTGCATGCTTGCCTATTGGCCAGGCTGATGGATGCAGTTGTCATCCCCACATTACTTACCCTCCTTTTTACTTCTTAAACATATCAGGCTGAATGTCCTTGCATTATTCCTCTGTCTAGAATCTTCCCTCTCCCCCAGATACTTCCTCTGACTCATTTCAAGGAAGCCTGCTTTCTTTCCCCATCCTATTTAAACCTGCATCTGGACACTCCCGTTTTTCCTTTCATCCTGCTTTCTCTTCTAATATACTACTAGGGGCTAATATACTACAGAATTTACTAATTTTCATGTCTGTCTGCCCTTATAATTTAAAATCTGTAAAATCTATAAATATCTTCTAATTTGTTTGATTAATATGTGTCAAGCATTATGATAACCTGTGAAGTCACCAGACAATTAAAATTGCTTGTGAGGAGCCGGTGTCATGGTCGTGGTGCTCGCATTTAATCCTAGCACTTGGGAGTTAGAGGCTGGTGGGTCTCTCCTTTCGAGGCCAGCCTAGTTTACAAAGTGAGTTTCAGGACAGCCAGGGCTACACAGTGAAAACTTGTCAAACAAAACAACAGCAGGGCTGGCTTGATGGCTCAGTGGGTAAGAGCACTTACTGCTCTTCTGAAGGTCTTGAGTTCAAATCCTAGCAACCACATGTGGCTCACAACCACCTGTAATGAGATCTGACGCCCTCTCCTGGTGTGTCTGAAGTCAGCTACAGTGTACTTATATATAATAATAAATCTTTGGGCCCCAGTGAGGGGGGTTGACTGGTGCGAGCACAGGTCCTAAAAATTCAATTCCCAACAACCACTTGAAGGCTCACAACCATCTTTACAGCTACAGTGTACTCACATAAAATTAAAAAAAAACTTAACAATAATATAAAGATTGCTTATGAGGCTGAGAATATAACTGAATGATAGAACACTTGCCTAGCCTGTATGAGGCCCTAATTTTAATCTCCTACCCTCACCCCCATAGACTGCTTATTAGTCTTGCAAGGGAAGAAATTACACTAACAATAACAGTAGCTACTTGCTTCCTCTGTTAAGTGTTTGCCAAACATGATGGCTAACACTGATTAAAACAGGTACTACATGGATTGTCTCATTTAATCTTCCATGCCTACAAGATAATTTGTGCTTGCATTAGGTTTGATTTCCATCCCTGAATAAATCTGTCATAGTGAGAGTAATAATTCCGACACTATGAAGCAGGATCAGAAATTCAAGGACATCCTCTAATCCATAGCAAATTCAAGGACAGCCCAGGCTACCAGAGGCTCTGTCTTAAAAACCAAAATCAAAGGGCTGGCGAGATATCTCAGCAAGTAAAGGTTCTTGTAGCCAAGCCCGATAGCCTACGTGTTAGGCTACATGGTAGAAGAACCAGTACTACTACCAGTTGTCTTCCCAAGTCCACTGCTCTGCGCATCCCTCCCTCTCTCCGGCACACCAAATTCTAAAATGTTAAGAACCCTAATAGGCGGTTATTATTAATACCCATTAACACTATTTCGAAATTTGAAAATGGCAGGCACAGGTTCTTAGCTAAGGTGGTGGCAGTGAAATCAACAGTGGAGAACATGAGAATCAAACATGAGAAATGGATAGAGTTTAGGGTCATCAAGATGAGGCCAAAAATTGGATATAGAGTTTTGGAGGAAAGGGGAAGTGACTCGTAGATTTTGACTGGGGTGGGCCAAAGCACACTAAAGCCTAAGAGTTCTGAAAGCCCAGTTTGGGACTCGCTGAGTATGAGGTGACTGTGTTGTACAAAAACAGGACTTCACTAGAGGCAAAAGGCCGCTCTGGTGTCCTCCTCTAAGTCAGAACAGGGTGAAGAAACACGGGAGGTGGGTTCGCCCGCTCCAGAATCTCTTGAGCAGCAGCTGCGGGAAAGGCGTGGGGAAAGGCAAGACAAAGAGCGTTAGCACAGCTTTTGTCCAAACGGCCCCTTTAAGAAGCGCGCTCCCGACTCCCAGCCCGCCTAGCATGCAAATTGAGCAGCCGGAGGGAGCGTGCGGCTGATACCCGGCCCGGGCTGCGGCGGTTAGTCCTCTCTCGGCCGCCGTCGCCTCCGACATATTGCCCGCAGGAGCTGCGGCGGTGAGCGGAGAGCGCCGGGGGAAGGAGATGGGTGAGCAGAGCTGGCTGGGCTCGTTCGGGGGTCGCGGGATAGCGGGGAGCCTGGCTGCGAACTGCCTCCCCACGCGGACCGGAGTCGCGGGCAGGGGGAGGGGGAGGGGAAGGGACGCGGCGCAGGCGGGACCCCGCCCCTCCGGTCCTGAGGGGGCGGGTCACCGCTTG
Organism: Mus musculus; assembly: GCF_000001635.26. NCBI lineage: Eukaryota > Metazoa > Chordata > Mammalia > Rodentia > Muridae > Mus > Mus musculus. The sequence goes on along the minus strand of NC_000070.6, from coordinate 129,696,544 downwards.
GTAGGCGGAGCTTCCAAAAGGGAGAGGGGCTCGGAGGGGCTCAGGCTTTCTTTGGGGCACACAATTCTCCTGTCTGCAGATGGGGGCCGGGCACTCTGGTGGGAGGGGCTGAGAGCTTAGGGTTCGCCTTTTGTGATTGCCGGTGGGGGAGAGAATTTTCTGGACTATAGGGGTTTACACTGAGAGCGGTGGGGCCGCAGGGACACCTAGCCCACCAAGGGAGTCCATTCCGATTCAAGCTTCCAGTCCTAGAGAGCATTGCCCGGCTTGTGGGCGGGGTCTTGGGGTTGACAGTTGTGTGTGGGCGGGGTTTCTGGGCTAGGGGCTTTATGTGGGTGCCGAGCTTCTAAAAGATAGTGGGTGTGGGCAGAGTTCCTGGGCTGAGGGTGTGTGTTGGGGGGGGGGGTTCTAAACCAAACCAAATATAACAGCGTGTGAACAAAGCTTCCGGTTTGGGGCTTGAAGTCAGCTTTCTGGACATGCATATTGTGAAGAGCTGTCAGAAAACCTTCAGAGATAGGAAAGCTTGGGCACCGTGTGTATGAATGGAGGCTACTGTGTTGCTGTGAGGAAGTTGAGGAAGTTATAACTTCGATTAAGGGTTTGGGAGCTAAGTGCAGGATGCTGCCTAGGATCTTAGGCTAGACTACTAAGCTTAGGGAATATAGTTTTGTAAAATCTTAAGTTTGAGATTCCCAACCACAGCGCTCTTTCTAAGGCCATTCTGACGTTAAGGCCAGGCCGTGGGTCATTGAGTTAGATCTCAGGGCCCTGGAGGGAAAACTTGTCTCAAACCTGACCAGATTGTAGCGTCTGGAGACTCAGATCCAGATAAAATCCAGCAAATACCAGCGCTGAGCAGCTCAGGACTCAGGCTCTGAAAATCTTACCAAACTGGTCCAGTGAACCGGATTAAGGGAACTGGCAGTAAAAATAACAGTCTGGTAGCACATGCCTGTCATCCTGTCATCCTAGCATTTGGGAGACTGAGGCAGGTGGGTTGTGAGTTTGAGGCTATTCTGTGCTACTTAGTCGCTTAAAATGTGAATTCACGCCTGGCGTGGTGGCGCACTTCTTTAATCCCAGCACTCAGGAGGCAGAGGCAGGCAGATTTCTGAGTTCGAGGCCAGCCTGGTCTACAGAGTGAGTTCCAGGACAGCCAGGGTTACACAGAGAATCCCTATCTTAAAACAAAACAAAACAAAACAAAACAAAACAAAAGATAATCTCAGAGAGTGAATTGTGGGAAAAAAAGGTAGAAGCCTGGCAGGTGCAATAACCCACCTGTAATCAGTCCCAGTACCGGGGAGGCAAAGCTGGAACCCTGAGGCCAATCAGTTAGTGAAATAGTGAGCTCTGAATTCAGAAAGAACCTTGGTAAGCAAAGAGCACAAAGGAAAAGACATTGACTGGGCAGTGGTGGCTCACATCTTTAGCCTCAGCACTTGGCATCCAGAGGCAAGCAGATCTCTGAGTTCAAGGCCAGCCAAGACTACAGAGTGAGTTCCAGGAGAGCCAGGGCTACACAGAGAAACCCTGTCTCAAAAAAACCAAAAAATGAAAAAGAAGGGTTGGGAGGCTGGAGAGATGGCTCAGTGGTTAAGAGCACTGACTGCTCTTCCAGAGGTCCTGAGTTCAGTTCCCAGCAACCACATGGTGGCTCATGACCATCTGTAGTGGGATCTCATGTTCTTTTGTGGTATGTCTGAAGACAGGGACAGTGTTCTCTTTTTTTTTTTTTTTTTAAAGATTTATTTATTTATTACATGTAAGTACACTGTAGCTGTCTTCAGACACACCAGAAGAGGGCATCAGATCTCGTTACAGATGGTTGTGAGCCACCATGTGGTTGCTGGGATTTGAACTCTGGACCTTCGGAAGAGCAGTCGGGTGCTCTTACCCACTGAGCCATCTCACCAGCCCCGACAGTCTTCTCTTATACATAAAAGAAATAAAACTAAAAAGAAAATAAAAAGTGTTGGGAAGATAGCTTAGTTCTGAATGTGCTTGCCACACAAGCGTGAGAACCTGAGTTTGGTCCCCAGACCCTATGTAAAAGGTAGGTGTGATGGCCTGAGCTTGTAATCCCAGTGCTGTGAGGCCTGAGACCCGAGGATTGCTGGGGCTCACCAGCCAGCCAGCCTGACCTACCTGCCAAGTCCCAGGCCAATGAGAGGTATTGTTTGGAAGTGACAGGAGCAAGGACAAGGTAGAACTATGCACACCTGAGTCCAACTCCACATGCACCATGGACAAGTCACACAAGAGGTGACGAGTGTGCTTACTGGAGAGGGAGGGCCATGGCTACCTGGAGCTCTGAGTAGGGTGGGAATAGCTCCTGGGAGGTTTGAATGAGAAAATGAAATGCATGAGCCCAAGGCAGGCCTTATCAACATAGCAAGTTCCAGGACAGCCAGGCTTCCATAAAGAGACCCTGTCTCAAAAAACAAACTGAAGAAGGAAGGAAGGAAGACACGGAAATACCAGTTAACTAAGATAGCACTACTGTCATCCTTGGTATATGGCCTACAGGAGGACGAAGAGGTCCCAACAGGACATCTTACTATCGAAACCCGCTCTGTGAGCCAGGATCATCAGGGGCCTCTGGTGGAGGCCACTCTTCTAGTGCATCCGTGAGCAGCGTCCGTTCTCGAAGCAGGTAAGCCACCTCTATGTCTCACCCCTTCCTGTCAGAGTGTGGACCAAGCTGTCCCTTTCTGGATTTTAGGACAGACTATCTTACATGCCTGGTGGGGCTGGAGGGGACCAGAGTGAGCCCTGAGGTTGGTCACTGAGAGATGCCATGAGGTTCTATAGAAGCAACCATGCTCTTGTTCCCGTTGAGGTTCTACTGCAGACTTACTGATGGTGCACAGGTTACCATCTGCCTCTGGCCCTCCTTTTCCATATTTGTAAAGCAAGCCTCGTAATTCCCTTCTGGGATGTATGGGAAGAAGACCTCGTCGTTTTGAGGGGTTATTTTTGTTTGTTTGTTTGTTTTGTCTTTTTTGAGGCAGGGTTCCTCTGTGTAGCCCTGGCTGTCCTGGAACTCACTCTGTAGCCCAGGCTGGCCTTGAACTCAGAAATCCGCCTGCCTCTGCCTCCCAAGTGCTGGGATAAAAGGCGTGCGCCACCACGTCCGGCTCCTTTTGAGGTTTTTATCACATCCTTTTCTGGTGTACCACTATTGTATGTTCCAGAAGCTTCTCCTGGTCGGGTTCCCTGGTTAGCTCCTGCAGTCACTATTTCCCGCTTGCAGGACCACTTCTGGGACGGGCCTCTCCAGCCCTCCGCTGGCCGCGCAGACCGTTGTGCCTCTACAGCACTGCAAGATCCCCGAGCTGCCCGTCCAGGCCAGCATTCTGTTCGAGCTCCAGCTCTTCTTCTGTCAGCTCATAGCCCTGTTCGTGCACTACATCAACATCTATAAGACAGTCTGGTGGTATCCACCCTCGCACCCACCCTCCCACACTTCCCTGGTAGGTGCTCCACTAGCGGCCGCTGTGTGTGTGTGTGTGTGTGTGTGTGCATGCGTGCTTATCAAGCACCACTGTATACCCACTATATACCCACTGTATACCCACAATACCCCGCTCCATAATGGGCATAATGGATGTAGAGGGAACAGGAGACTGGGAACTCTTAACGACGCTGGGCACTGTAGAGGCAGCAGAGTTGATCCTGACAGGATCGATCCTAAGTCTTGTCTGAGAGATGAGTCATGGAAATGTATGAATGTTTCAGGGTGGACAGAGGAAGAAGAGGTTCAGGGACAGGGACATGGTGTCGGAGCAAGAGCGCTCACACACCACTCTCTTATCCCCAGGGACTGTCCCACTTCCCTTCTCTGGGTCCTGTTCTACTCCTCTAGGTAATTTCCTGGCCTGAGTCAGCTGGAGGCCAATGAAGGTCAGAGAATGGGGACAGTCTCTGTGGAAAGGACTGGGCAGGGGGAGATAGTGGGTACAAGAGAAGCCTATGTATGAAGAAGGGGCCCGTGTGACCCCCAGGCCTCTGCCCCCTGACAGAACTTCCACCTGATCGACTTCAACTTGCTGATGGTGACCGCCATTGTTCTGGGCCGCCGATTCATCGGGTCCATCGTGAAGGAGGTGATTGGGTCTAGAGGCTGGCAGGGGCTTTGGAGTCCCCCCCCAACCCCCCGGATGCCAAGGAGACACACCTAGCCCTTAGCCGTACGGCATTTTCTTTGAGCTCCTAGTGGACATGACAAACATTTCTGGTATCCCACTAGCTCTCCTGATCCACTAGGCATCAGAAAGGCCGACCTTGCCAGAGTCTTCCCAGGCTGTTGTGCGCCTTCCCCTGGGTGGGATTATGGACCATGTTTGGTGGGATAAGGGCATAGCTCCTGTGGCCTCCATCCAAGGCCCCATCCTGTCGTATCTCACCCCAACCCAGGCTTCTCAGAGGGGGAAGGTCTCCCTCTTCCGCTCCATCCTGCTGTTCCTCACCCGCTTCACCGTTCTCACGGCGACAGGCTGGAGTCTGTGCCGGTCCCTCATCCACCTCTTCAGGACCTACTCCTTCCTGAACCTCCTGTTCCTCTGCTATCCGTGAGTACCCCTCACCCCACCCCTGGCACCTGACACTTGACTCTGCCCTTTTTATGGCTGGCTTCTCTGGCCTGTGTCTGGAAGACTCACAGGCAGGCAGGCAGCAACAGTAACCTCTCATGACGTCTGATGACATCTCCTGAGGTCAGGATAATTAGGCTTTCTTAATAGAAGAAACTGAAGTGGGATAAGCTACTCCATCTCTACCGATGGAGTTGGAATGGGATTCAGATCTGACTCAGTACCCAGGGGGACATTGGCAATTGGGAATGCATGGGCTCGCGTTGTCTCTTTACTTTTCCTTTCTGTTTTTGTTGTTTGTTTGCTTGTTTGACTTTCTGTTCTCTCTGTATTCCTCCCCTTCCTCCTTCTGTCCCTTTTCCCTCAATGCTTATGAAATCTCATGGGGGCTTTTCTTTCTTTTTTGGGGGGTGGGGTTTGGAGACAGGGTTTCTCTGTATAGACCTGGCTGTCCTGGAACTCACTCTGTAGACCAGGCTGGCCTCGAACTCAGAAATCCACCTGCCTCTACCTCCTAAGTCCTGGGATTAAAGGCGTGGGCCACCATGCCCGGCTGGGGGCTTTTCTTTTTGCTTTTTTCTTTTTTTAGTTTTTTGAGACAGGGTTTCTCTGTGTAGCCCTGGCTGTCCTGGAACTCACTCTGTAGACCAGGCTGGCTTCGAACTCAGAAATCCACCTGCCTCTACCTCCTAAGTGCTGGGATTAAAGGCATGCGCCACCACTGGCCAGGTCTTGGGGGCTTTTCAAGTCTTTGTTTACATGTTTCTATGAGTGTATGTGTGTGTGTGTGTGACACACAGCTGTGTGTATACATGTCTGCATACTCACTTGTCTCTGTGTCTGCTTAGCTCAATCGCCTGCCTCACTAGAGACTCAATTGTTCAAGATGGAGAGCCTAGAACTGCCCGTTTCTGGTTCAGAGTCAGGCAGTCTTCTCTCCTGGCTGCCTGGGCATTAACCGTTACTTCCCAACCTTGACCTTTCTGGTTCCCGAACTTCCTCAGGATAGACCAGCTCTGGCTTTGGAAAGCTTCCTAGCGGAGCCGTCCACTTTCCTACCTGCCAGACTAAGAGCGTGCTGGGTCAGGGGCTCTCAGGCCTACTTTATAAATAGAGTTTTCCCGAGTTTAAAAATTACCAGCTGGGGGCTGGAGAGATGGCTCAGCGGTTAAGAGCACCAACTGCTGTTCCAGAGGTCCTGAGTTCAAGTCCCAGCAACCACATGGTGGCTTACAATCATCTGTAATAGAATCCGATGCCCTCTCCTGGTATGTCTGAGGACAGTGACAGTGCACTCATATACATTAAATAAATAAATAAAATTAACAGTTGGGTGGTGGATGTGGCGCATGCCTTTAATCCCAGCATTTGGGAGACAGAGGCAGGTGGATCTCTTGAGTTCAAGGACAGCGTGGTCTACAGAGCAATTTGCAGGATAGCCAAGGCTACACAGAGAAATCCTGTCTCAAAAAAAAAAAAAAAAGCAAAAAAACAAATCAACAACAACAAAATATATAGCATAGTATGAGGCTATTCTCTTATCTGTTGCCATGGAAAATGGTCATTTACAGAAAATATTGGGGGGCTGGGGAGATGGCTCAGCGGTTGAGAGCACTGATTGTTCTCCTAGAGGTCCTGAGTTCAATTCCCAGCAACCACATGGTAGCTCACAACCATCTGTAATGGGATCTGATGCCCTCTTCTGGTGTCTGAAGAGAGCTACAGTGTACTCATATACGTAAAATAAATAAATCTTTGGGGGGGAAAAAAAAAGGAGTTCTAGGTCACCCTCAGCTTCACAGTGAGTTGGAGCCAGCTTGGACTACATATAATCCTGCCTTGAAAAACCAAAACCGCCAGGCAGTCGTGGCGCACGCCTTTAATTCTACCACTTTGGAAGCAGAGGCAGGCGGATTTCTGAGTTCCAGGACAGCCAGGGCTACACAGAGAAGCCCTGTCTCAACCCCCCCCCCCAAAAAAAAAAAAAACAAAACAAAACAATCAAAACCCAAACCAAACCAAATCAATATAGCTTGTGTAGAGGGCTTGGAATACCTCTCAGTTGTAGAGTGCTTGTGTGAAGTGCGCATGTCCTTAGGTTTTATTGCCAGTACCTCAAAACTAAGAAAAACAACAAAACAGGCTTTTATAGAATTAACTGGTTTTATAAGAGGTGTGTCAGTCATAATTAAAGTCTAGAAGAGATAAAGTGGAGGGTTTGCCCAGCATGCAGGAGGTTCTGGGTAGAGGTCCCCAGAACCACATGCACCCTGTAGGATTCAGCACTGAGGTGCCTCCTGAGGCAGGAGAGTCGCCCCAAGCTTAGCCTTGGCTGCATACCAGGTTCAAGTCCAGGCTAGTATGTAGAAAACTTGTCTCTTGAGGTCTGGGGGATGGCTCAGTAGTTAGGAACACTTACTGCTCTTTGCAGAGGACACTCCCATGTGGCAGCTCAGAAGTGTCTTTCTCCAATCCCGAGGGCTCTAATGCCCTCTTCGCCCTCTTCTACCCTCAGGGTTTGACTTCCTTTCCCACCTCCAGGGGCTCTGACACCCTCTTCCTCCCTTCGGGGCTCTTTACGCACATGCATTTATGCAGGTAAAATATTCACACACATAAAGATTTATATATATGTATATAAATCCCACCCACACACCTGCCACAGAATTTCTCTGCATAGCCCTGGCTGTTCTGGGGGTGACTTTGAACTCAGAGATCCGCCTGCCTCTGTCTCCTGAGTGTTGGGATTGAAGGCGTGCGCCACCACTGCCTGGCAGTAACTAGTAACTAGCAAGCAGTGATTTAGGTGCTCACTGTCAGGTTGTGTGCTTCCATAGGCCAAAAAGGTGATGTCCTGTCCTTGGGGGCCCCCATTTAGGGCTTCGGTTCTCATGCTTCATTCAGCTGGACCTCGGGATCTGGGGCACTGGGCTGGAAGAAGTGAGCAGGCAGCAAAGATCTGACTTGTATAGTTTGTACCATCTTTCTTTCTTTCTCTCTCTCTCTCTCCTCCCTCCCTCCCTCCCTCTCTTTCTTTCTTTCTTTCTTTTTTTTTTTTTTTTTTTTGGTTTTTTTGAGACAGGGTTTCTCTGTGTAGCCCTGGCTGTCCTGGAACTCACTCTGTAGACCAGGCTGGCCTTGAACTCAGAAAACCGCCTGCTTATACCTCCCAAGTGATTAAAGGTGTGTGCCACCACCGCCCATTAAGTTTTCTTTTTGATGATTTAGATTTCTTTTCTACTTAAAAAATGATTTATTTATATTAAATATGAGTTCTAGGAATCAAAGTCCGGTTTCCAGGCTTGGTGGCAAGTGCCTTTTCTCACTCAGCAGTTTCTCTGGCTTTTACCCACTTTTTTGATATGTTACCTACTTGTCTGTCATCTCTGAAGGATTATGTCCAGGTGCCAAAATCTAAGATCCTGTCATAGATGATGTAACGATGATAAACAGTTAAGGCACATTTTCCTGTATACCATAATGTGTAGAGTACCTTTAATACCTAATACAGTGTAAATGCTATGTAAAAAGTTGCTACCTTGAATAAAGCTGCAGAGATGTGTGCCAATGGGAAAACTATACATGTGAAATGCAGACACAGCCATCAGTCACTACACATTGTCAAGAATGGAGCGCGTAGGCGGTGTAGGCAGGAAGAGCTTGAGGTTGCGATTGCAGTTAAGGATGAGGACAAACCTGGGTTACAATAAGACCCTGTTTCCAAAATTATTCTAGCCCATGCTACTTACATATGCAGACTGTGATATTCTTTCAAGTTATGGGACCTGTCTAGTTTGTCCTCAGAGTCCCAGCCACATACTCCAAAACCTCTTGACTAAGTCTTCCTAGCCCCACTTGGGTGCTGTGTAGGGACTGTGTGTACTGTTCAAGGATCTAGCTCAGCGCCTGGCACATAATAGACACAGAAGTATTTGTTGTGACATGTGCCCCCTGCAAAGTGAAAAACGTTGTCTTACAGATGCACCCAGTTATACAACCTAAATCTATGTTGTGGCATTGTGTTATAGTTTGTTTGAGACAAGGTCTCAATATTTCGCTCAAAGCAGCCTAGAACCCATGATCTTCCTGCTTCAGCTTCCCGGGTTTTGAAATTACTGGCACATGCTACCATGTCCACCTTATGCTGTTTTTGTTTGCTTGAAACAGGGTCTGTCTCTGTAGCCCAACTGTCCTGGAACTCACTTTGTAGGCCAGGCTGGCCTCGAACTCAGAGCTCCGCCTGCGCCTACCTCCTGTGTCCTGGGATTAAAGGTGTGCGCCACGGTGCCTGCTCTCTACCTTCTGCTTTTAATTGATTGGAGGGGTTTTGTATTTTATTTTCTTTTTTCCGTTTTTCTTAATTTATTTGGTTCCAAACAGCTCTGTGTCTAAACCCAGGCTCTGTTTCTTCTGTAACTAATTGTATAACCCTTGAAAACTAACTGCACTGCTCTGACGTACAGCTTCCTTGAGAAAAGGGTAAAGCCATAGCACCTAATGCCGGCTATGCTTCTAAGAAAGAAGAGGTTGCATGTAGAAGACTTAGCCTGGATCATAGGCTGTGCCTGCTGAGTGTGGGTTGCCATGGTGACTGTTAGTTATTACCATGCAGCAAAGACCTTACCTCTTGCTTCCTTCTGTATCCTCAGTTCCAGCATGCACTTGATACTAAGACGTATTTTGAACCATTGACTTGGATGGAGACGGAGGGACAGGAGGGTGGGATAGGAGGGTTGAAGCCCAGAAGGGAAGTCAGTGTTGTCCCCGCAACCCTGGGTTGAGGGTTGGGATTCTGACCTGAGGATAGGCCTGGCCTCTCACCTCTGTCTTCCACAGCAGGTTTGGGATGTACATTCCGTTCCTGCAGCTGAACTATGATCTTCGCAAGACGAACCTCTTCACCCACATGGCTTCCATGGGACCCCGAGAGGCAGTCAGTGGCCTGGCAAGGAGTCGGGACTACTTTCTGACACTGCGGGAGACTTGGAAGCAGCATACACGACAGCTATATGGCCCGGAAGCCATGCCCACCCATGCCTGCTGCTTGTCACCCAGCCTCATTCGCAATGAAGTTGAGTTCCTCAAAATGGACTTCAATTGGCGAATGAAGGAAGTACTTGTCAGCTCCATGCTGAGTGCCTACTATGTGGCCTTTGTACCTGTGTGGTTTGTGAAGGTACATAGCTCAGTGCAAGCCAAGTGGCCTGCTGCTCCCCCAGTCCCCAGCCCTCCTGGGGCTTTTCTTATTATTGTTATTTCTTTGTTTTCTAGGTATGTCTATGTGTGTTTTTGTGTGTGTATGTCTGTGTGTCCGTGTATCTGTGAGTGAGTGTATGTGTGTCTGTGAGTGTGTGTGTGTGTACATATAGGTGGAAGTCAGAGATTGCTATTGAGTGTGTTCCTCAGTTGCTCTCACCTTATTTCTGTCATTGAGTCTGGGGCTTGCTGATTGGGCTAGACCCAGAGATCTTCCTGTCTGCTTTCCCAGTGCTGGACACACAGATGCCGTGCCCGCACACCCAGCTTTGTTACATGTTCTGAGCAGTAGAGCTCGGTCCTCATGCTTGTGCGTCAAACACTTGACCATCTGAGTCACATCTGCAGTCTCATGACTGCCAGTTGTGATAGAAGTTCTCCTGGAGATCTGGAATACAGAGGACAAGGTTCCCTGAAAGGGAGTTACCTGTCCAAGGACTCCTGATCAATGGAAATGACTTCATATGTCAGTGGCTACTTGTGCACAGGTCCAGGAGTGTCCTATTTTACCACTGAATAAAGAAACCAATACCTGGGGCAGGAGAGATGGCTCAGCAGTTAAGAGCATTGACTGCTCCTGCAGTGGACCAGGTTCCCAGCACCCACATGGTGTGTAACTTTAGTTCCAGAGGTTCTGCCACTCTCTTCTGGCCTCTGCAAATACTGCTGCAAGTGATACACATACACACACACACACACACACACACACACACACAGAGTATTCATACTTGAAAGAAAGAAACCAGGAGTCACTGGGTCTGAGAGACCTCGAAAGTTTATTTTCTCTTTTAACTTTCTTTAGCTGTAATAGACGTGAAAGTTTGCTCCTGATGCACTCTGTCTGCCTGTCTGCCTGCCTCTGTGGGTGTGAGTGGGTGTGTGGGTGTGTGTGGGTAGGCATGTACATGCTGTGGTGTGTATGTGGAAGTCAGTGGACACCTTGTAGGAGATGCTCTGTCCCTTCCACAGTCTGGGTCCTGGAGATTGAAGACACATTGTCAGGTCTGGAAGCAGGCACCTTTACCTCTTGAACCGTCTCTCTGGCCCCAGGATAAATTTTAAAGAATGGAGGTTAGAGGCTGGAGAGATGGCTCAGTAGTTAAGAGAACTGGCTGCTTTTTCAGTGGCCCAGTTCCCAGCACCCACATGGCAGCTCACAACTATCTTTAACTCTAGTTCCAAGGGACTCAGGGCTGCCTTCTGGTCCCCGCAGGCACAGCATGCACATGGTACACAGACATACATGTAGGCAGAACACTCATTCACATCACATAAAATATTTTTTTCTTTAATGTGTATGCGTGGTTTTGCCTACATCTATTGGTCTGCGCACCATTTCTGTGCCTGGTGCCCTCGGAGGCCAGAATAGGGTGTTACATTCGTCAGAACTGAAGTTATAGGTAGGTATAAGTCACCATATCAGTGCTGAAAGTTGAACCCAGCTCCTCTTGAAGAGCTCTTAACCATTGAGCCACATCTCTAGCCCCACACAAAATAATTTTTTTTTAAATTTTATTTATTTAACGTATGAGTACTCGGATGCATATATATCTGCCTGCCTGAAAAGGGCATCAGATCCCCCTATAGATGGTTGTGAGCCACCATGTGGTTGCTGGGAATTGAACTCAGGACCTCTGGAAGAGTAGCCTGTGCTCTTAGGCACTGAGCCATCTCACCAGCTCACAAAAATAAATAAATAAGTAAATATGTATATGTATATATATGTGTATGTGTGTGTGTATATATATATATATATTTTTTTTTTTTTTTAAAGTGGATGTTGAGAGGACTCTTTCTTCGTTATGTATTCAGATCTCTTTAGGCCTGGGTTGTCTGTGGTTCCTCTTACCTTCATCTAACTTATGAGGAAAGGGAAGAGCAGACAAGTTAAATGATTGCCAAAAGTCACATAGTTCATGGTTAATGTGCAGCAGAGGCAAGAGCGACCCACTCCTCCGGATGCTTCTGTATGCTCTGGCCTGGAATAGGGGACAGTAGAGCAGTTTTGACCTTAGGAAATCAGCTGGTGGGCACAGGGTCCAAGCTGCCCTTTTGCAGTGAGTCATTGTTGGTTTCGGGTGGTCTTGAAGTCTTCACAGTGCTATTCTAGCTTCTAGGTCGACTCAGGGAGGGGAGCGAGAGTAGGCCACTATGGACATGCTGAGCCTGACCTGCCTCCTGCTCTCCCCAGAATACACATTACTATGACAAGCGCTGGTCCTGTGAGCTCTTCCTGCTGGTGTCCATCAGTACCTCCGTGATCCTCATGCAGCACTTGTTGCCTGCCAGCTACTGTGACCTGCTGCACAAGGCCGCCGCCCACCTGGGCTGCTGGCAGAAGGTGGACCCAGCTCTGTGCTCCAATGTGCTGCAGCACCCGTGAGTCACCCCACCCTGCTCTGCCTAACCAAGCCCAGTTCCCCCACTCCCGGGCAGGGTATGGAGTCACTTACCCTGCTGCTCCTTCACTCGTTCAGTTGGCCAGCAGACTTGTCTTACGTAGTCGGACACATGAGCAGAGAATGGGGGTGGGGACTCTGCATAGACCTGCTGTTGGTCTCTGTGGAGCTTGCACATGTACCAGCTGTGGGAGAGGGGCAGGTGATTCTACCCAGCCATCTACTCGTCTCATTAGCTCTGTTGTCCACTGACTGACTGACTGACTGACTGCTCATGCATGCAGTCACGCCTCACTCCTGTCACATGCTCACAGAGTTCCTCAACCATTAGGTTTTCCATTCCTTCAGGAGTCACTCTCTTCAGCCTGGGGCTGTGGGTCAGTCAGAGTAGCTTGCTCTTTGACCTGTAAGCTATAGAGGACTTTTAAACAGTAGAAAGAACCTTCCAGTGTATGCCTGTCAAGACCTCAGTCAGAACAAGAGTGGTTGGTTCTCTGTTGGCTCCGGGGAGGGAGAGCTACAGACGTGAGTGAACTCTTTAATAGGTTCACATAGTGATGGGGGAAGATAGCCATGTAAAAGTTAGTTCAGATGAGTGAGGCAGAAGGCCTAGCTACCGAGCAGAAGTTCACACCTCCCCTGCACAGGAGCTCTGAGGTGCTGGGCGGACCCTCCTTTAGCCTCCTCTTTCTTTGCCTGTATAACTCTTTAGCCGAATCCTTTTCCTGATTATACCATATCATCCCTCATTGAAGGTTCTCATATCTGAGTCAGAAACCAGCCAAGAGGAGACCTCTTGCTTGCCAAGACCTCAATTAGAACAAGTGTTGAGAGAGGCCAAGCAGACTGACAGCCTGAGTGAAGAGCTCAGAGCCCAAGTGCCCTTGGGTGATGCTACCTACAATCCGGGTCCTTCCCAGGCTGTAGAGAGAAACCACTGACCTTTGTGAAGTGGCTCTGCTCAGCCTCAGGCACTGGAGGAGGGGTGGGAGGAAGCATATAAGGGTAGAATGCAGCTGGACAGGGTGGAGCATGCCTTTAGCAGAGGGAAGTGCATCTCTGAGTTCTAGACCAGCCTAGTCTACAGAGTGAGTTCCAGGACATCCAGGGCTGCACAGAGAAACCCTGTCTCAAAAACACAAGAAAGAAAGGAAGAATACTGCATGTCTGCACCTCGCTCAGGCCTCTGACTAAGATCACAGCCTTTTGCAAAGCGGCCAGGCTGAGGAGCGAGGACCTGGGAGCCCTTCTTTTCTCCTGCAACCTAACATTGCCTCTAGCCAGAGCGGGTCTCTGGGTTCTCACAGGCTTTCTGCACTTCCATGTCTAGCCTTCCCCCATGATGCACTGGAATGTTCTTTCTCGCCTCTCTTATTTCCTGACCACCCAAAAGAGCTAGTTGCCCTGCCTCACCCACACTACATTTTCTTCCCCGCTACCTTCTGTTGCTTTGCCTCCTGCTGCTCATCCCAGGACTAACCGCCTTTGGGAACCGTGGCTCTTGCCTGTGTAGCACTCATCCCTCTCACCTCTCCATCAGAGTGCCTGGCTGGGGTTTGTGGACATTTTATTTTCATTGTTTAGATTGGTTTATTTTATGGTAATGAGTGTTTTGACTGATGCCTGGTGACCACAGAGGTCAGAAGAGGCAGTCAAAACCACCTAGCACTGGAGTTACAGATGGTTGTGAGCCACCTCATGCGTGCTGAGAATTGAACCTAGGCCCTCTGCAAGAAGCAGCAGTGTCCTTAACTGCTGGGCCATTTCTCTAGCCCTGTCAACTTTTTTAAGGTAAAATTTACAAAAAGTAAACTATACTATATAAACTACAAATTGTATAATTCTTCAGGATTTTTTGGTTTATTTTGTTTTTTCAGTGTTTTTTTTTTTTTTTTTTTTTTTTAGACAGGGTTTCTCTGTTTTCTTAGAACCTCTTCTATAGACCAGGTTGGGCTCAAAATCCGAGGTCTGCCTACCTCGACCTCCCAAGAGCTGGGGTTAAAGGTATGCACCACCGTGCCCAGCTCTATGACTGGACTTTATGCAGATTCTGCCAGAAGTTAAATAGTGACATGGAGACTTCTCATATAGTTTAACACGTAGGCCTTTTGCTGGAGCAGTCTCCTAGCTACCGTTTAAACTTAGCCATACTATTCTAGCCTGCAGCCTGACCCACCATGGGGCTAGTTCTTTGCCTCCCTGGTCTGCTCTGGTTCAGTTCCCCTCTGTGTTCGTGTGTGTTCGTGTCCGTGTCCGTGTCCGTGTGCGTGTGCGTGTGTGCTGCTCATGTACACCAGAAGAGGGCATCAGACCTCATTACAGGTGGTTGTGAGCCACCATTGGTTGCTGGGGATTGAACTCAAGACCTCTGGAAGAGCAGTCGGTGCTCTGAACCGCTGAGCCATCTCTCTAGGCCCATAGCTCCTGCTGTGTCCACTTTTGATTCTCCCTTCTGCTTGCATCCCCTGTGTCACTCTGCCTAGAACTTCTGCCCTCAGACTTTCTGCCCCAGCTATTGGCCAACAGCTCTTTATCACAAGCAGTCGACATTGAGACAACTGATACATCTCTTTTAGGCAGATTCAGAAGGACAAACATTACCCAGATAGAAAACACAAAAATAAAAAATATAAACTAGAAAGCCTGCTGATGACAGTACAAAATGCTGTCATGGCTGAGCTCTCTGCCAGTACAGAGTCAACACCTGAGGTAGAGAGACACACCTGAAGAGAATTCGAGGAAAGCCATCCCAACATCTCCCCCTTCTAGTTCCAGAAAGAGCCTGATCGCTACCATCACTAAGCTATGTACAATAACAGCTATGAGATCTCTCAGGTGAGATGCACATTCACAGTGTCTCGTCCATTTGCGTCTGGCAACCTTGGAGACTCCAGAGCCTACACCTAAATCACTCTCTGTCACCACCTAAGCTTTCATGTCCTGTAACCTTTATAGCTTGCGTTTACTAACCTTAAGACATCTTCTTAGATCCTAAACAATTATGTCTTTAACCTTTAACAACAAAACTGTAAAACTACTAGCTGTCTAGTCTTCAGCTCCATCAGAGACCTGAGAAGGATAAGTATTACCCAAGGAAACAGGAAATACCAAGCAAACAGCTTCCACTAACAACTTGCAATCAACTCCCCAAACGACATTTAACATCCATAAGCCACTGAAGGACCAAAACCACCCAGCTCACCTCTTGCAAATGAGGGGTTGTGTTCTTTTTTTGTTTGTTTGTTTGTTTCGAGACAGGGTTTCTCTGTGTAGCCCAGGCTGTCCTGGAACTCACTTTGTAGACCAGGCTGGCCTCGAACTCAGAAATCCACCTGCCTCTGCCTCCCAAGTGCTGGGATTAAAGGCGTGTGCCACCACTGCCCGGCGGGGTTATGTTCTTTAAATGGCTTCCTGCCATCTTGGGGTAAAGGCATCTTTTGGGGACCCTAAGAAAATTTGAAAATTGCCAAGTCTTGAGACAGCTGGCTGTTTTACTTGCTGTCCAGACTCTGTGGGGTCATCTGAGGCTAGGAAAATGTAGGGCTTTTCTGCAGTCCTGTCTGAAGCAGTCTCCGAGGCTGGACCATCTGAGACTAGCTGCTTTGTCTTCATTGGTGTCTGACCTTTTTCTCTTAAACCTTAAAAGGTGACATTGTAGGGGTATTTCTGCATTAACACATGAGAATAGCAAATAGCTCTGATTTTTTTATGTGCATTTTTTTCTACATGTATTATGCCTGTGTGAGGGTATCAGGTCTTTGAGTTACAGACAGGTGTGAATGGCCATGTCGGTGCTCAGAATTGAACCCAGGTCCTCTGGAAGAGCAGTTAGTGCTCTTAACCTCTGAGCCATCTCTCCAGCCTGTGTTTTCCATTTTTTAATACAGAAAATATTTTCCTTTGTAATCTCCTTAACTTTCTCCTTCCCTTGGATAGTTCACTTTCTTATATAAATGTAATATTTCTTCCATGACTGTTTATACTCAGTTTCTTTCCTTTCTTCAGTGTCCATTCACTTACAAAACATTTCTACCTATTTCTCTTTTACCACTTCCAACCATATTTACCTCAGTACTATGCTTCTCTCCACTCTGTCCTTTTGGGATTGCCTGTTTTGAGCAAATGTTACAGGTTCTGAGGTCCTCAGCCCGGGATTGCTCCCAGCTCCTCTCCTCAGCTGTGGGTGCTGTGCAGCCCCATCTACCAGCTCAGGGCTTGCAGGCAGGCTGGCTGCTCCTGCTAGCCTCATCCTCCCTCTGCCCAGTGAGGCCAGCCTCCCTCGGCCACGCTGCAGACACATGCACTCACTAGCACACACCCTACACACACTAGCACCCCCCCCACACACACACACACCCTCCTTTATTTCACTATAGCTTAGTTTTCCCTTTTCTAGAACTTTATACAAAGGAAGTCATAAATCAACACTCCTGTGTCTAGCTTCTTAAATTCAGTGTTATATCTGTGAGGGTTATCCTTGTGGTTGTATGTTTTTAAGTGAACCCGTGAAGAAGCAGGACTATAGTTACATGAGAGCTACTGATAGCTGTAGGTCTGTCTCTGGCCCAGAACCTTGAGGTCCCTGGAATCTCATAGGGCTTTGGGCTTTGGAAGGAAACTCTGCTCTTATTTGGGCTGGCTCTCTCTCTCTCTCTCTCTCTCAATCTCTCTCTCTCTTTCTCTCACATTGTTATTATTGTTAGATTTTATTATTATTATTATTATTATTATTATTATTATTATTATTATTATTCCTGACTGACTTGAGACTCACTATTGTAGACCAGGCTGCCCTCAAACTCAGAGATCTACCTGCCTCTGCCTCCCAAGTGCTGGGATTAAATATGTGCACCACCACCTTCCAGCTTCATTCTCAATGCCAGGCTTTGTGGCGTACTCTGAGGCCACAGACATGAAGTAGATTCTGTCCACTAGTTCTTAAAGGAGTAGATACAGATAAGGAACAATAAGTGGTAAATGATGAGAAATGTAGACCAGTAAGTAACAAGAGCTTCGAGGAACAATAGAAGATGCTCAGTTCTGTAAAGCATTTGAGAAGGACTTCCTGGAGGCTCTTAGGTTTTGAACGATAAGAAAGAGTCTACTAGGATAAGACACCAGGAAGATGAGTCTGTTTGGAGGGCGTGTCTTACGCAGTGATATGAGTAGTGCAGTGGAAGTCAAGGAATGCCGTATAGGATCTCAAGAAGCCGTGTCAGATCTGCACAAAGATTCTGCAAAGCCTTCCCCACATTTTAACCAGTATCATCTCATTCATTCCTGGTCCACCTAGGTAGCTGCATGGTGAACCTATAGGAAATTTCAAGTGATACAAATAGATAGGAAAAAGGGTTTTCTTCATAATCCCTCACCTGTAGATGTCCCAGTGCAGTGAATTGCTTACGGTTGTTACCCCATTTTATAGAGGAGGCAGCTGAGACCCAGAAAAGGAGTCACAGAGTCAGAATACCAGAGACAGAAATAAAGCCAGTGACTCCCAGAGACAGAAATAAAGCCAGTGACTCCCTGCGCCCAGTCCTTTAGTACCCATTTTATGGGTGGGCCGGGGACAAAATGTACTCTTGTACTGTGCTTTCAGGTGGACTGAAGAGTGCATGTGGCCACAGGGTGTGCTGGTGAAACACAGCAAGAATGTCTACAAAGCAGTGGGCCACTACAACGTGGCCATCCCCTCCGATGTCTCCCACTTCCGCTTCCATGTGAGTTTTCTTTTCCAGGCAGGAGGGTGGGGCCTGATCTTCAAGGCAGGGAGGGAGTGGGTGGGTGGCCTTAGCAGGGAGGACAGTTATGGCTCTTCTCACTGTTGCCAAAACTCAGAGGAAAACGGTGCACACATGCAGCCCAAGGACGTCCACAGAGAGGAGCATAACCGCAGCTCCCTGCGGTTGCAGATCTTTCGGGGTACAGGATAGAGGAAGAGGTGGTCATCCAATAAAAGAACGGGTTCTGAAGGTTCTGATGGCTCACACCTTTAAACCTAGCACCGGGAGACAGACAGACAGACAGACCGACGGACAGACTGACCGACCTTAGCAGTAGAAACAGACTGATAATTCAGTGCTGAGTGCCATGTATTTTTAACTCATTCGAAGGTGCCGTACTGAGAAACTTGGGAACTCCTACAGAGGGCCTGAGTCAGCACAGGGGAAAGGGTGCTCTGAGTGAGCAGGGCTGCTGCCCTCCAGCTCCGTTTCCAGCAGAGTCCTCACGGCCCTGCTCTCTCTGAAGGAGCTCTAATTGTCTGACTTCCCGGTAGCCTCTGCTGAAGCCGGGGACCATGTGGATCCAGGGTACTAAGGGTCACAGTTTGGGAGATGGTTGACCTGGGCAGTTATCTTCATTTTTCAGCAAGAGAGGAGATTTGCTCCGATACTCGCAGCCTTTCAGCCCAGCATCCTGGTCTTTGGCTCTCCTCTTGCTGCTGCTTCCCCAGTAAGCAGTCCTTAAGTTGTAGGTGCTTTTCGTGTGAACTGATCGATCCCTAGACATAGAGTACTCTTGAACTTAGCAGAAACTTTTTTGTTTTTCTTTTTTCGTTTTTTTTTTTTTTTTTTTTTTTTGGTTTTTGGTTTTTGAGACAGAGTTTCTCAGTATAGCCCTGGCTGTCCCTGAACTCAATCTATACACTAGACTGGCCTTGAACTCACAGAGATCCGCCTGCCTGTCTCCCAAGTTCTCGGATTAAAAGTGTTCATTGCCACTGCCAGGCAGAAAATAACTTTTTTTTTTAAGTTCTACACTCTGTTTTCCTTTGAAGCACCTTGTGAGACTGAGAGTTGCCATGTCCCCTAGGCTCCCAGTGTAGGGAAGGATGCTACAGAGGAGGGAGGAGGTACTAGCTTTTAGGCTGTAGAGTATAATAGCTCTCCATACTGTTGATGTCTAGCAACTAAAAGTGAATAAATGGCTTTCTATGCTGCTGACGTAAGATTTGCTGAGCTAAATTTTGCTGCACAGATAAAGCCTGGGTTCAGTCCCTAGCACTGGAAAAAAAAAGATTCTGATTTGTTCAGACCCAATGATACTGTAGAGGGAGGGTGACATTACAGAAGCATGGGACTGGGTGTGGTGGCGCATGTCTTTAATCCCAGCGTTCAGGAGGCAGAGGCATGCTCATCTCTGTGAGTGCAAAGCCAGCCTGGGAAGGGAACAAATAAAAAGTTGATTTTAGGCCAAAAAGAGTTTGAGATAGCAAGCAAGCTTCTTAGGAAAGACTTCTCAGAAGTATCTTCCACGGCTTTTATGGAAGCAGCGGTGCAGCACAAGCGTGGACAGATGTGGTGGTGTGGCCGAGCCCACCCTGACCTTTCTGCCTCCCCTAGCTCTCACACATACACACACACACAAACAGGGGTTCTCAAGAGCTTGTTCCCTCTACCATGCTTCAAGATCTCATCCAAGAAGCAGGTTTCTGGAGCATGCCCCCTGGCTGCTCTCCGCCTACCCCATCTCTCTTGGGTAGTTCTTTTTCAGCAACCCCCTGCGGATCCTCAACATCCTTTTGCTGCTGGAGGGTGCCGTCATTGTCTACCAGCTGTACTCCTTAATGTCCTCAGAGAAGTGGCACCAGACCATCTCCCTGGCCCTCATCCTCTTCAGCAACTACTATGCCTTCTTCAAGCTGCTCCGGGACCGCCTGGTATTGGGCAAAGCCTACTCCTACTCAGCCAGCCCCCAGAGGGACCTGGACCACCGGTTCTCCTGAGTCCCAGGGTGATCCTCCAAACAACATCCGGGCTTCACCCAGGGGCTTCCTGGCCAAGGGCTCTTGGGGTTGGGGGGGAGGGATACAAAAAACAAAAACAAAAAACAACAAAAAAAAACCAACCCACCAGAGCTTTGTATTTTTGTTACGTACTGTTTCTTTCTTTGATAATTGATGTGGTAAGAAAAAAGTCTTATTTTTATACTCTGAACAAGCCTGTGTCCTGTGATTCTTTCTCTTGTTCCTGCCTTTCAGTCAGTCAGAGGTATAGGCATGTGATGGCTTCTGTGACGCTCCTTCTCAAGTGGCTGAGAGACTCGGGGAACCCCAGAGCCCACGGTGGCCATGGTGGCTGCTACTAAAAGAATGCAGTTGTGTACAGATGCAGCTGTGTTTATTACTGCAGGCCTTGCCAGCCCTATGAAGATGTGTGCTGTGTGTGTTCACTCCCACAGGTGGTAACATGGCTACAGAGTGCTAGAGCTGGGATTAAAAAAAGAGTCCTGGGGCTGGAGAGCTGGCTCAGCTGTTAAGAGCAGTGACTGCTCTTCCGAAAGGTCCTGAGCTCAAAACCCAGCAACCACATGGTGGCTCACAACCATCGGAAATGAGATTTGACGCCCTCTTCTGGTGTGTCTGAAGACAGCTACAGTGTACTTATATATTATATATTATAAATTTTAAAAAAATCCTCGCCGGGCAGTGGTGGCGCACACCTTTAATCCCAGCACTTGGGAGGCGGAGGCAGATGGATTTCTGAGTTTGAGGCCAGTCTGGTCTACAGAGTGAGTTCCAGGATAGCCAGGGCTACACAGAGAATCCCTGTCTCGAAAAAACCAAAAACAACAAAAAAAATTTTTTAAATCCTCTAAAAGGTGGTAACACTGTTGTCCTAGAAGAATATGACTTGATTCTCCCAGCATGTAGTCACTGCCACCCCGCCCTGTCCCAGATGATGGTGACAGGCCAGGATATTGCTACACTGGGGAGGGAATGCTGGCAAGATGGGTCAGAGGGTCAAGGCTCTTTGTACCAATCCCGACAACCCAAGTTCCATCCTTGGGACCAACACGGTAGAAGGGAAGACCTGACTGCTATAAGTTGTCCTTTAGCTTCTCTATACACACATATATTAAATAAATGTAACTTTACATACCTTTAGATTTATTTTATGTGTATGAGTGCTTTGCCTATATATGTATATGCTCCATATGTGTGCCTGGTGCCCTTGGAAGTTAAAAGAGGGTATTGAACCTGCTGAGATTGGAATTGCAAATGGTTTGTGATTCCCATCTGTTGGGAATCAAACCTGGTCCTCTGAAAGAGCAGCAGGTGCTCTGAATCGCTGAGCCAGCCCCAAAAAGGTAATTTTTACATTTTTATTTCTTTAAAAAAAGCACAATAGGGACCGTGTTGGAACTCTCGGTGCTTCCGAGATGACAGTTATGGTTGCTGGGGTCACTAGGCGGGCATGAGGAGGAAAGCCACCCGAGTGAGAGTGAAGCACCAAAGGGTTGCTTAACTCCAGTGTGTCAGGAGCCAGCTTCTGACCCTTGAAAGTGAAGAAAATTCCTGAGAGCAGGCAGTGGGAAATTGCTACAAGAAGAGCGATACAATGTATTTAGTTACCTTTCTGTTGATTTTTGTATTGGTCTTTTTCATATTTGTTTCCTTTCCAGAGCTCAGGACTAAATCCAGGGCCTTGTGTTATTTATTATATGTAAGTTATTATATGTAAGTTTAGCTGTCTTCAGACACACCAGAAGAGGGCATCAGATCTCACTTCTTTTTTTTTAAAGATTTATTTATTTATTATATGTAAGTACAGTGTAGCTGTCTTCAGACACACCAGAAGAGGGAGTCAGATCTCGTTACAGATGGTTTTGAGCCACCATGTGGTTGCTAGGATTTGAACTCCAGACCTTTGGAAGAGCAGTTGGGTGCTCTTACCCACTGAGCCATCTCACCAGCCCCAGATCTCATTTCTGATGAGAAATGCTAGTTTGTTTGCTTATTTATTTTGTGTGTGTAGTACATTTGGTTAATAGCACATGAGCAAAGATAGCATGCAATTTCAGAAGTTGGAGATCTCTGTACACCAGGGATTCCAAGGCACTTTCTCTTTTCTTCTTTTTCTTTTTGTTGTTTTTTGTTGTTTCTTGGGGGGAGGGTTGGTTTTGTTTTTGTTTTGTTTTTTCGAGACAAGGTTTCTCTGTGTAGCCCTGGCTGTCCTGGAACTCACTCTGTAGACCAGGCTGGCCTTGAACTCAGAAATCCGCCTGCCTCTGCTCTGCCCGGCTGCCACAAGCACTTTCAACTATTGGGCCATCTCTGGTCCTTTCTGTGGTTTGTTTGTTTTTTAAGAATTTATTTATTATATGTAAGTACATTGTAGCTTTAGACACCAGAAGAGAGCATCATATGTTACTACGGATGGTTGTGAGCCACCATGTGGTTGCTGGGATTTGAACTCAGGACCTCTTGAAGAGTAGTTAGTGCTCTTACCCCCTGAGCCATCTCACCAGCCCCGCTGTCTCTGGTTTTAAAGACAGATGGGGCAGAACGATTTTGGAGATAAGTGAGATAAGGAGGTTGATTATTGTGATAACAGTATTCCTTTTCCTCAAGTCATAGAATTTGACTTTTGAGTTGTTTCACTTTATCGGCCAGGCATTTGGTTAGAATTGGCAAGATTGGACGTAACCCCGGCTCTGTGTGTTGATGTGGAAGACTGGAATGCTATCATGCAAAATAAGGAGGTTAATAAGCATCAGCCCCAAATTCCTTGATTCAAAAGGCACGTGCTTCAAGGTCCTCATCACTAAAAAAGGGAGCTCATTGACCTGTTATTTATTTGTTTGCTTGTTTATTTGTTCATTTATTCATTCAATAGCTATAAGTCAGACACTGGAAGGTGGTGGTCATACTAGTCAGCAATATAGAACTGACCCTGTCATTAAAAGGTTACTGGGCTCTGCCCCTACCCCACCACACCCTTTTGCTGGAGAAACAAACTCCCTCTAGTGTGATAGCGCACACCTGTAACCTCAGCAGAGGGGAGGTGGAAGAAGGAGAATCTAGAGTTCAAGTCTAGGATATCTGAAACCCTGCCTCCCGTAAACAAACAACTGGTCTGGGAGCCTTTTACCTCAGCACTTGGGAGGCAGATAGGTGGATCGCTGTGAGTTTGAAGTCTTTCTGATTTATAAAGGTCCAGGCCAGCCAGAGATACATAGTAAAGATCCTGTCTCAAATGAACAAAAACAATATTCAAACCCCAGCTTAATCTCCACTCCTTTTCCTTATCTCCGGAGCCTTGAACGAATCACTTCCTCTCTCAAAATAATTATTTAGTTCAGGGTCTATACAGGCTTAATTATGAAGAATTTTTGGGAAAGAAGGTCTCGCCATAAAGAAGAAATAAAAACAGAAAGAGATTGGATCTCCAGGTCCAATCGTTCTGCCCCTTCTGCCTTTAAAACCACAGACAGCAAGGACCAGAGAGATGGCCCAGTGGTTTAAAGTGCTTGTGGCAACCGGGCGGTGGTGGCGCACGCCTTTAATTCCAGCACTTGGGAGACAGAAGCAGAGGCAGAGAGTTTGACACACTTTGTTTTGTACATATTCCTTCTAGTCTCCCTCCAGCCTCGGCTGTCTATTCCATCCCTAATTGCCATCTTTAGTGGCTGCGTTCTCTTTAAGCCCGCCCCTATCCTGATATCCCTTGGAGGGAAGGGGGCGTGAGGGTTAAGAACGCGTTTTAGCACGGTATAAAACGTTTGTCCCCGTCAGGCCGCCGTCCTGCAGGTCCGCCATATTGTCTGCCGAGGCTACCGCTGAAGCTACCGCTGCGGCCGCCGCCAAGTCCGAGCGAGCGGAGCCGCGATGGGTGAGTGAAGCGGCTCAGGAGATGGGTGTTCGGGCCGAGGTGTCGGGGAGCGGGGTCTGGCGAGGGCCTGTCTCTCGTCCGAAGCAGATGTCGGAAGCATCCAGAGAGGCATGGGAGGAGAAGGCAGATCGGGAGCGCCCCTCGGGCCAGTTTAGGGCTGGCGTAGGGCCGCCCGCACGGGGAGCAGCCCTGGGGGCTTGTTCCGCACTGCTAGCGTCCTGGGCTGTCCCCACGTGGTGGCCTCGGGTCAGAGCTCGCGCTTCCCGGGGTAAGCAGAGCCCTGCCCTCTCGCCCTGCGCCTGCCGTGGATCCGGGGGCCGGGCTCCGGGCTCCAGCAGCAGGCCTGGCCGCGGAGAGCCTGCTTCCTCGGGCTTTTGGACGCCGGGCTTCTGAACCAAGTGAAGTCCTAGCTGCCTACGTAGAGGGTAGAGTCCTCTGGAGAGGAGACCCAGGGCAGGCCAGCTCCGGCCCGGTAACCAAGGGCCGGCCGGGTCCAGCAGAGCTTGGGCCTTTGAAGGCCAGGAAAATGTCCCAGTCGGCGCAGGAATGGGGTGGTTCGGCTAGACTCAGTGACAGCCTTCGCAGTGGTAGAGAGACCAAAGCCAAGACTTCTTGGCACAGACAGGTCAGGGACTTACTGTTTCTGGGCCAACTCTGGTTAGGAGAAAAAGAGAGACCTGTTGATCTTTTTTAAAGAGCATTCCGGATACGAAAGCCGTTGCTCAAAAGAATACGATGATGGTCTTCGAATTCAGAAGTGAAACCAGTATTGGTAATTTGTTGGCATCAGTAAAGTGAAAAACTTTAAATTTGCCAATCTGTACGTGCAGACGTTATTGTCAGTGCTTAACGTGTCTTGTTTAACCTAATTGCAATCTAGTGGGATAGGTGCTGCTGTTATTCCTGTTTTGCAGATGGGGAAACTGAGGCTTAGAGTGGTAAAGTAACTTATCCAAGGTCACGCGGTGATTAAACCAGGGTGATCACTCCAGAGCCCTAGGAATTAACTGGTGCCTTTTATGGGCTGGCCCTCTAGTGGTGGGATGAGAGAGAGGGGGGACAGTTTTAACCCTGCGTAAAGTTGGGAAGTTGTGTTTTGATATGGGTCCAGTTTGAAATCTTTAGTCTGAATGAAAGTGGAAAAGTTTAGAGTGAATTGCTGACCTCCGCCTATTGTAAAGAGTAGTGCATTTCTAAAGTTTGCTATAATCTCTAATTCTGAGGAAACAGAAAAGACTTTCTCTGCCAGTGATTTCAGAATCAGATCTGGCCTGCCACTTCCCACCTCTCATCCAGTTTTCAAACAAAACTGTGCATAGAGAAGGCGTCTAACACACTGCAACAAGCCCTACGTTCCTCCATTTCTGAGCCTTCACATCTCTAGGAAGGGAGTATGTGTAACCTAGCAAGAACTCTGCAAACAATGTAACAGCATTCTTCCCACCCTGAATACAGCGAGCGGTTCTTTTCCCTAAAGCACTCTACACTTCCAGATCCTCTGGAAAGTATAGATTGATTCTGGGAGGTAACTGGAGCCCTAGAGGGAAAGGCATCGTCTGTGAGACGTTTTTTTAGAGATTGAGAAACAGGCTTGAAGGAGCTAACATAGCTGATGAGAGTCAGCCAGGAACGACATTCTTTCACATTTTACTTCACAGCAGCCTCTAAGATTTAAGGCATTAGATGGGTGGTGGCGCACGCCTTTAATCCCAGCACTTGGGGAGCAGAGGCAGGCGGATTTCTGAGTTTGAGGCCAGCCTGGTCTACAGAGTGAGTTCCAGGACAGCCAGGGCAACACAGAGAAACCCTGTGTCAAAAAACCAAAACAAGCAAACAAAAAAGTTCTTCAGTGCAAGAATGAGACATGAAAGAATTTTTAGTATGTAGAGGTAGGTGACTTTTCAGCTAACTTCAGTGACCAGTCTAATATAAGGATATATTTAATCACAGTGTGTAGTCCTCGGTAGTTTGAGGAATCCCTTTAGCAACAGTAAATTGATGCTTTGAGAAGATAGGTAACTAGTGCAAGGCTAGCAATCTAGGCCCGTTGGGTACTGGTTATAATAGAGCCAGCCTTCCCTCCCAGAGGCCCGTGTATGTCACTGCCTCTCCTGTGTTCCCTTCCAGGACCTATCCTTTATACTGTTTGCCTGTGTTGGCCATGCAACTTTTTTTTTTTTTGGTTTTTCGAGACAGGGTTTCTGTGTAGCCCTGGCTGTCCTGGAACTCACTCTGTAGACCAGGCTAGCCTCGAACTCAGAAATCCACCTGCCTCTGCCTCCCAAGTGCTGGGATTAAAGGTGTGTGCCACCACTGCCCGGGTGATGCAACTATTCTTGACCATCTCTAGCAAAGACCTCGACCTGATGAATTCTAGTGGGTACTGGCTGTCTTAACAAAATTTCCACTATCTCTCCAAATCCAGGGAGTCTTGGTTAGTGAAACTTCAAACCAGTCCTTGTTGTAATCCATTGTCCTAGGCAATGTTGATTTTAGGCTACTTAGATCTAGATCTGAAGGTTCTGGAGCTTCTGGAAGAGTTATTTATTTATTATTTATAAAGTTTTATTTTATGTGTATATATGAGTACACTGTAGCTGTCTTCAGACACACCAGAAGAGGGCATCAGATCCTATTACAGATGGTTGTGAGCCCCCATGTGGTTGCTGGGAATTGAACTCAGGACCTCTGGAAGAGCAGTTGGTGCTCTTAACCACTGAGCCATCTCTCTAGCCCTTTTGTTTTCTTGTTGTTGTTTTTTAGTTGTCTGGGTATTGAACCCAGGCAAAATCATAGAATGGTCTTGAATAGTCATGTACCATATAACAACTTTTCTGTGAAGAGTACATTGCGGTTATGATGAAATGCATAGGATTATAAAGCCGGAACTTGTCTAGAGAACGTGTAGCTGAAGAAGCTCTTAGTGTGGTTTGTTGTTGTTGTTCTTGTTGTTTTTTTTTAGACAGGGTTTCTCTGTGTAGCCCTGGCTGTCCTGAAACTCACGCTGTAGACCAGGCTGGCCTCGAACTCAGAAATCTGCCTGCCTCTGCCTCCATACACTTAATAAATTGAACTGGAGATATGCTTAGTGGTTAAGACACCAGTTGCTCTTTAAACTGGGGTTTGATTCACAACTGTAACTGCAGACCTAGGGTGTCTGACACCTTTAATCCCAGGACTCAGAGGCACAGGCAGGTGGATCTCTGAGTTCAAGGCCAGCCTGGTCTACAGAGTGAGTTTCATTCTGGACAGCTAAGACTACAAAGAGAAACGCTGTCTTGAAAAAGAAACAAGAAGCCTTTTTTAAAAACTGAGTGTTTTGCCTGTGTGTACATGTGTGCACACTGTGTGGCTGATGCCTGCAGAGGCCAGCAGGGGACTCCAGATCCCCCAGACCTGAAGTCTGGATAGTTCTAAGCAGCAATGTAAGTATTTGGAAGTAAACCCAGGTCTTTTTCAGAGTTATTCTAAACCACTAAGCCATCTCTGCAACAGCTACAAGGTTTATTTGTTTTATGTACATGTAAGAATGCTTGGATATATGTCTATGTAGCACATGTGTGCTTGCTGTCCACGGAAGCCTGAAGAAGGTATCAGATCCTCTGGAATTGGAGCTGAGATAGTTGTTGGGAACTGAACTAGCTGCTTTGCAAATGCTATAAGCACTGAACTATCTCTCCAGCTGAAAAAGTCAGAAAAAATATCATTTTTCTTCTCTCTCTCTCTCCCTCTCCCTCTCCCTCTCCCTCCCCCCCCCCCCAGATGTCTTGGGCTTTTTAGAAGCAGGACCTTACTCTATAGCACCAGTGACCTGGAACTTTCTACCTCAGCTTCCTCTGAGCTAGAATTACAGGCAGGCTCCACCACACTTGGCTGAAAAACTACAACATTTTTGGGACTAAAGAGAAGGCTCAGGGGCTTAACTGAGTGCTGACTGCTCTTCCGAAGGTCCCGAGTTCAAATCCCAGCAACCACATGGTGGCTCACACCCATCCCTAATGAAATTTGATGCCCTCTTATAGAGTGTCTGAAGACAGCTACAGTGTACTAACATATAATAAATAAATAAAGCTTTAAAAAAAGAGAGAGAGACGGGGCTGGTGAGATGGCTCAGTGGGTAAGAGCACCTGGCTGCTCTTCCGAAGGTCCTGAGTTCAAATCCCAGCAACCACATGGTGGCTCACAACCACCCGTAATCTGATGCCCCCTCTTCAGGTGCATCTGAAGACAGCTACAGTGTACTTACATATAATAAATAAATTAATTAAAAACAAACAAACAAACAAACTAGGTTTAAAAAAAAGAGAGAGAAGGCTCAGTAGTTAAGAGCATTTATTACTGTACAGGATCTAAGTTCAGTTCCCAGCGCCCACATCAAGCAGTTACAGCAGCCTGTAACTACATTACATCTGCAGGCATCTGTGATCACACACACATGCACGTATAGGTACAGACGTATACAAATAAAAACGTTTTAGAGGTTTTGTTTTGTTTGTTTGTTTGTTTGTTTTAGATTTATTTATTTATTATATGTAAGTACACTGTAGCTGTCTGCAGACACTTCAGAAGAGGGCATCAGATCTCATTACAGATGGTTGTGAGCCACCATGTGGTTGCTGGGATTTGAACTCCGGACCTTTGGAAGAGCAGTCGGGTGCTCTTACCCACTGAGCCATCTCACCAGCTCCATTGATTTTTTTAAAAAAAGGTTTATTTATTTATTATATATAAGTACACTGTAGCTGTCTCAGACACACCAGAAGAGGGCATCCATCAGATCCCATTACAGATGGTTGTGAGCCACCATGTGATTGCTGGGATTTGAACTGAGGACCTCTGGAAGAACAATCAGTGCTCTTAACCGCTGAGCCATCTCTCCAGCCCCATTTTTTTTGTTTTTTTTGTTTTTTGTTTTTTTTAGTTTTATTTTCAGTCTGAAGAGATGGCTCTGGCTGTGGTTAAGAGCACTTGTTTCTGCAGAGGACCCAGATTCAACTCACAGCCACCCATAATTTTAGTTCCAGTGGATCCAACACCGTCTTCTGACCCCCAAGGGCACCAGGCATATATGTAGTTCCCTTACATGCAGGCAAAATACTCATGCACATAAAAATAAAAGATGTTTTTAAAATTATTTTTCTTATATGTATGTTTCTGTGTGGATATGTGCCTGTGATTGCAGATAACCTGTAGAGATCAGAGAAGAGCCCCTGGAACTGGAGGTACAGGCTTTGTGAGCCACCAAGTTTGCACAGATCCGGGGAGTCAGATAGGGATCTTCTATACGAGCAGCAAGTGCTCTTAACGACCCAGCAGTCTCTACAGCCCCAGAGAAGAAAAAGTTGTAAGTTTAGGGGCAGTGTTGGTTACCTGTGGAGAGAGCAACAGTGATACCCTGCTCACTATTAGTTCTCCTGAAGTGACTTAGCACTGCACTCCAGTCAGACTAGGTGTCCTATACAGTGTGCCTTTTCTCTACTGCATTATTTTTTTCTCGTGCTGTTTTTTTGTTTTTTTGTCTGGGTTTTTTGTTTGTTTGTTTGTTTGTTTGTTTTTGTTTTTGTTTTTGTTTTTGGACAAGGTTTCTCTGTGTAGCCCTGGCTGTCCTGGAACTCACTCTGTAGACCAGGCTGGCCTCAAACTCAGAAATCCACCTGCCTCTGCCTCCCGAGTGCTGGGATTAAAGGCGTGCGCCACCAAGCCCAGTTCCTCGTACTGTTTTTATTTTAGATGCATAAAATACATTTTGTCTTTCCTGTAATATTCAGTATCATACCATGCTTTTAGTCCTATGAGCAATAGGCTATACTATATAATCTATGTGTATAATAAAATACACCATCTTAGTAGGATCATGTTCACACAGTGATGAAATCTGCTAAGAATGATTTCTCAG
The DNA here is from genome assembly GCF_000001635.26 of Mus musculus. Classification (NCBI taxonomy): domain Eukaryota; kingdom Metazoa; phylum Chordata; class Mammalia; order Rodentia; family Muridae; genus Mus; species Mus musculus. The sequence goes on along the minus strand of NC_000070.6, from coordinate 129,666,780 downwards.
GGCTGGAGAGATGGCTCAGCGGTTAAGAGCATCGACTGCTCTTTGGAAGCTCCTGAGTTCAAATCCCAGCAACCACATGGTGGCTCACAACTATCCATCCGTAACGAGATCTGATGCCCTCTTCTGGTGTGTCAGAAGACAGCTACAGTGTGTACTTACATATAATAAATAAATAAATTAAAAAAAAAGAATGATTTCTCAGAGCTGAGCATGGTGGCGCACGGCTTTAATCCCAGTACTTGTGAAGCAGAGGCAGGTGGATCTCTGCGTTCGAGGCCAGCCTGGTCTACAGAGTGAGCTCCAGGATAGCCAGGGCTACGCAGAGAAACCCTGTCTAAAAAAAAAAACAAAACAAAAACAAAAAAGGAATGATTTCTCAGAACATATCCCATTGCTATGACTATTAGTAGTCTATTAATAGCCTCTATATAGTTGTTACCAGAATATAGGCTATTAAGGGCAGTGTTCTGCTTCTGCAAAAAGTTCTTTTCGGACTCTGAAATTGCCACTAGCAATGCCAAGATTATGAGGCATAATTTGTAAATAATAGGTAGTTTAAAAGTGTGGGTAGATCCAGCAAGGTGGTGCTTGCTGCCAAACCTAAAATCACATATGGATGATGGAGATGACAAAGTTCTAAACGTTGTGTTGGACCTCTACACAAACACCCAAGCCAATATACACGCAAAATAGATGTAATTTTTTTTTAATTGAGTGAAGAGCTAGGGTTGTAGTTGGCAAAATTTTTGTCTTGAATGTACAAAGAACTGAGGCGATCCCCAGAACTTCATAAACAATGTATGCTGGCAAATACCTGTAATGCCAGCACTGTGTAGGTAGAGGTCTGAAGATGAGAACCTCAAGGCCATCCTCAGCTACAAGCAAGTTCAGGGCTAGCCTAGGCTAAATAAGACCAGGAGTTAGCTACAGAGGACAGATATAGAAAAAGCTTTCTCCATGCTTTGAGCTGCCATAAAATATTTTAAAAATATTTTAAGTAAACAGGCATGCCTTTAATCTCAGCACTTTGGAAATAGAGGCATATCTCACAGATCTCTGCAAAGTGAGTTTTAGTCAGTCAGAACTACACAGAGAAACTCTCAAAAAAATCACTTGTGTGCCTGATATCTGCAGAGGCCAGAAGATAACATCAGATTCCCTGGGATTGGAATTACAGGTTGTGAGCTATCATGTAGGTGCTGCAGAGTGAATCCAGTGCCTTTGGAAATACAGCTAGCACTCTTAGCTACTGAGTCATTCATTTTTCCAGTCCCCAGATGTCTTATATTGGTGTTAAGATAGGATAATGAAGTTTTCTAATTTGTTTTTGGCTGCAAATAATGGAATCTTTTAAACTGATAGTACTTCTAGCCAGGTAAGCCAGAACACCCCCTTCAAAAAATTTAATTAATTAATTTATTTATTTATTTGTGCCCCTCTAGGTTTATTCAGCCACCTGAGAGGAGACACTAAATACTCGTCACCTGAGTGTCCCATTAGTATCAAGCCTCTCTCCTGGCCTGGTACAAAACCTTACCCATCGGCACAAAACCTTACCCATCTTGGACTCTTTCTTTTCCCTGTTCTGTAATGTGGTTGGACACTGTGATACTGTCACTTCAGTCTCTCCTGAGCTGCTCTGTGTGTAGGTTTTTCTTTTTTACTTTATTTTTTTTAAAGATTTATTTATTATTATATGTAAGTACACTGTAGCTGTCTTCAGACACACCAGAAGAGGGCATCAGATCCCATTACAGATGGTTGGAGCCGCCATGCAGTTGCTGGGAACTGAACTCAGGACCTCTGGAAGAGCAGTCAGTGCTCTTAACCACTGAGCCATCTCTCCAGCCCCAGCCTAGACTATTAACTGATACTCTTTGTCTCAAATCAGAAAACAAGACAAAATAAAAACACTTGTAAACCATAGCAGTTTAGTGCTACAAAAACTCTCAAGCTGAATGTCCTCTATGATAGTGGATCTCAACTCGTGGCTTGTGACCATCAGAAAACATGTACTTAGGATGTTCTTAGGAACTCAAACACTGCTTAGTAGCAAAATTACAGTTATGAAGTAGCAACAAAAATAAATTTATGGTTGGGAGTTCCTAAGATCATCAGAAACATGTGTTTTCTGATGGTTACACACAGGCTAAGAACCATAGTTGTATGGCCTGCCCTTTGTTAGGTGTGTTTGTCTGTGTTCCTAAAACACATACCTGGTGTTGTCAGTCCTCTCTATCTCAGGGACGCAGTCCACTTCCCAAATCCCAATCTGCAGGTTTCCTGTTGGTTTTTCTAGCTTTGTGACATTTTTGCCTATGCTGCCTTCTACTCATTTCCTCTGCATGTGAGCATTTCTGGAGTGTAATAAATTCTAGAAATTCTTCCATATATTGGGTATGAGTGTGGGTTTGCCATGGCACACGTGTGGAGGTCGGAAGTGTCCCTTCCTCTGGGTAGCTTCTTAAGACTATCAGCCTTGGTGGTAGCACCATGACCTGCTGTGCCCTCAGTGGCCGCCACTAGGAGATTCCTTAAGTAGTGTGGTAGTCCCTGAAAGAGATTATGATGGTGGCAGTGACTCAGGTGGCCATAGTAGGAATAAAGGTTAAGAGTCTGAGTTCTGAGCCGGGTGTGGTGGCGCACGCCCCTAATCCCAGCACTTGGGAGGCAGCGGCAGGCAGATCTCTGAGTTCGAGGCCAGCCTGGTCTACAAAGTGAGTTCCAGGACAGCCAGGGCTATACAGAGAAACTCTGTCTCGCTCGAAAAACAACAACAATGACAAAAAAAAAAAAAAAGAGTGAGTTCTCTGGTTGGGTTTTGGTGTCATGTGGTGGCAAAGCGGAGTGGGGTGAGGATCAAGTATGCCTCCTGTGCCTGTTGACTTGAGCAGCAGGGTGGATGGAAATACTGAAATGTGTCTAAATGTAGACAATTTAGAATACGTCTGTTTCCTGAGGGAAGGCATCCAAAAGACAAGTGAATATAGACGTAAAGGGGTGGGGTCTGGGAATGAGCTTTCATTATCTGTGTGTTTGTCTCTATATATCTTGAAACTATAGAATCAACTCAGACCACAAAAAGTGCAGATATTAGGCTAAAAAGAGTATGGGAGGAGAGAGTGGCGGTGCAGTCTTTTAACTCAGGTAGAGGAGCCAGGTGGTGGTGGAGCACACTTTTCATTCAGGAATTGGGAGGCAGAGCAGGTGGACCTCCACCTGCCTCCTTTGTCTCCCCAGTTGCTGGGATTAAAGTCATGAACCAGTATGCCCATCAAATGCTCATTACATGGCCTTGGCAGGCCTGGAACTCACAGAGATCTGCCTGCCTCGGACATAGCACTTCTGAAATAAAGGTGTCTGCTGTTGCCACACCTGGCAAGTAGGTTTTTGTTCGTTTGTTTGTTTTTTACGTTTTTGAGCTTTTTGTTGTTTTTTGTTTTAATATGCAAAAGTGATTTGCCTGCATGTTTGTCTATACACCATGCCAGGTTCCTATGGAGATCAGAAGAGTGTGTCAAATTCCCTATGACTGAAGCACAAAGGGTTGTGAGCCAGTGTCAGTGGTACTGGGAATAGGATCTGGGTCCTATGTTAGAACACCCAGTGCTCTTAAACACTATGCCATCTCTCCAGTCCCTGAGTATTTTGTGTGTGTGTAAGCAACAGGTCCCCCACCTTCCTTATTAATAATAATTACCAAAATGCAAGAAAGCTGAAGAACTGAAGATGAAGTGTGAGTGACAGAGCCTGGCGGTGGTGGCACAGTCCTAGCACTGGGGCAGCAGAGCAGATGGGGCTCTGGGTTTGAGGCCAGCCAGGGCTACACAGAGAAGACAGTAAGTGACGTGTGGTTTAGAAGAGCATCTCTGCATGTTTGGGTTTGTCCTTCTCTCCTGTGTCGTGTTAGCATCCCACCCTTCAAGTGTCAACATTGTAGCTGACTTTGTACTCCGGAGATTTTTTTATTTGATTATTCTAATTTTGTAGGTGTTGTCTCCCCCATTAAGTTTAGATTTGTTGTTGCTTGTACTTTAGTCTATCCTGAGAATTTACTGTAAGAGAAAACTATGTGTTGTAAAAATGAGTATGACTGGTGAGGTGGGGCGCTCTTAAGCCAGAGGGAACAAAGCATGGTCTCGAGGTGGGAGGGTCTGTAGTAACAGGGTTTCCTCAGGTGCTTCTGCAGATGTTCATCCTTCTATTCTTTGTTGCCTGCTTCTCCAGTGAAGTCATAAGTAGATATTTGTGATAGTTACTTGTCACCATGGTAACTAAAGAAGCAATGTGGTTTCTATTTCAGTTTAACTGTCAACTGTGCTCAAAGGAGAGGACAGCCTCTGGGACAGCACAGGCTCAATCATGAAAAACTATGTGTCAGGTAGTAAAGGACAGCATTCCACAGGGGCTTGCCTTTAGTAGTCTCGCCTCTGCCTGTTTAGGTACCCATAGGAGAGGCCACTGTAGACCCTTGTAAGTGTGTGTGTGTGTGTGTGTGTGTGTGTGTGTGTGTGTGTGTGTGTGTGTGTGTGTGTGTGAGTGAACGTGTGCACACATGTCATTGTGTGCATGTGGAAGTCAGAGGACAGTTTGCAGGAGCGAATTCTCCTTCAACTGTGTAATAGAACTGGATATTGAGACTTGGTGGCAAGGACCATCACCTACTGAGCCATTTCATTTGATGGCTTGCTTTCTTGTTTACATTTTTATTTTTAATGTACATGTGTTTTTATATACCTGATGCCCCATATGCGTGAAGAAACTGGAGCGATCAGAAGAGGCATCAGATGCCCTGGAACTGGAACTAGAGATGGTTAGGAGCTGTGCTGTGGGTGCTGGGACCTGAGCCTGGATCCTCCTCAGGAGCAGCACGTGTTCTCAGCTACTTCAGCAATCATTTTTCCAGCTTCTCTGCTTATTTAGTTTTACTTTATGAGGGTTTTGCCTACCTATGTGCTTGGCACATTCAGATGTTAGAAAATGGCACCGGATCCCATGGAGCTAGAGTTTACAGATGGTTGTCAGCCACCATATGGGTTCTGCGCTTGCACCTGGGTTCTCTGCAAGAGCAGCAAATACTTTTAAACACTGAGCCATCTCTTCAGCAGCCCTCCCCCCAACCCCCAAGATAATAAATCTTTATGGGCTTTGCCAAGTAAACTTCCAAAGCAGTCCTAGAGAGACTGACCAGAGGTGCTTCTCTGCTTCTTCGTTCCATTTCTTTTCAGGGCCAGAACTTGTTTGCCATCTTCCTGTGCTTTCTCATCATTGATATTCTCATTTTGATCACGTGGGAAAAAAGAAATGCTACACTCAACTCTGACAATCTGCTCTCTTCTAGAGACCATGGCAAGCCCAGGGAAGGACAATTATCGAATGAAGAGCTATAAGAACAATGCCTTAAACCCTGAGGAAATGAGACGAAGGAGGGAGGAAGAGGGCATTCAGCTTCGGAAACAGAAGCGGGAACAACAAGTAAGTCACCTGCAGCGTCCTCTCTCTCTCATTTTTAAGATTTATTTATTGTTATATGTAAGTACACTGTTGCTGGCTTCAGACACACCAGAAGAGGGCGTCAGACCTCATTATGGATGGTTGCTGGGATTTCAACTCAGGACCTTCAGAAGAGCAGTTGGTGCTCTTAACTGCTGAGCCATCTCTCCAGCCCACCTGCAGCATTCTCAGGTGCACTCATCCCTTCATCCTTCTGCCTAGGGCAGTGCGATTCTCATCTCTCTGACACTGAGACCCTATAATACAGTCCCTCATGTCATAGTGACCCCAACCACAAAATTATTTTGTTGCTACTTCATAACTTATGAATCATAATGTAAATATCTGTGTTTTCCGATGGTCTTAGGCAACCCCTGCCTGCAAAGGGATCTCAACCCGTATGTTGAGAAACCCTGGCATAGGGAAATGTGCTTTATCAATGTAGCAGGCTAGTCATCAAATTTGTTTACCTATTTGTTTTGTAGGTGGGTTTGCATGTAAGCAAGTTCTGTGTGTGTGACCAGACATTGATATTACCATCTTTTCCAGTTTCTGTCCACCTTAACTTCCATCACTGAACCTGAACCCACTGATTGGCTTGACTAGCCAGTGTGCTCTAGAGAGCCTGTCTCCTAAGTGCTGGGATTATAGCTGTGCACCTCACTTACATATTGGGGATTTGAACTCCGGTCCTCATGCTTGCTTTATAAGCATTTTACTCATTAATCCACCTCCCCAGACTTCTGGGTTCCTTTTCTAAGCAAATATTGGAAACTTTGAGAAAGGAAAAAAAACCCAATTTCTTTTTTTTCTTTTAAAGATTTATTTATTTATTTATTTATTTATTTATTTATTTATTTATTTATTATATGTAAGTACACTGTCTTCAGACACTCCAGAAGAGGGAGTCAGATTTCGTTACGGATGTTTGTGAGCCACCATGTGGTTGCTGGGATTTGAACTCCAGACCTTTGGAAGAGCAGTCGGGTGCTCTTACCCACTGAGCCATCTCACCAGCCCAAAAACCAATTTCTTAATCCTTTTCTAAAAATTAAACCAACTTGTGTCGTTTTTATTCTGCACTGGAGATGTAGCTCCTGTTCCCTGTGGTTTTCCTGGCTTGGTTGCTTGAGATGTGTATGTGCGTGGCGTGGCATGGCGTGGTGTGCAAGTGGGGATCAGGACAGCCGCTCAGTGTCAGTCCTCACCTTGAGCCTTGGCTGAGCCTGGGTCTCCTTTGTGTGTGGTATGATGATGACTGCTGCCTGTGCCAGCCTGTCTCCCTCCATCTGACTGCATGACAGATACTCTTCATATGTGCTGTGCAGGGACCTCGGACTCAGGTCCTCACACACGGAGCCATCTCTTTGCCCTGTTCTTTGCTGGGCCTGGAGAGGTGACTGAGCTGTTAATGGTGCTTACTGCTCTTGAACAGGACCTAGGTTTTAGCACCTCCAGAGAGGTTTGCAGCCATGCATGACTCTGCTTCTAAGAGACGTGCTCTTCTGCCCTCTGTGGGCTCCCTCATGCTACCTGAACTCACTCAGGCACACACGCATATATGTATAAAAAAATTTTTTTTTTAATTTAAAAACTTGAGAAAAATTATTTTGATCAGGCAGTGGTGGTGCATGCCTTTAAGCCCAGCACTTAGGAAGAAGAGGCAGGTGGTTTTCTGTGAGTTCAAGGCCAGGGTAGTCTACAGAGTGAGTATAGCCAAGGCTTCACAGAAAAATCCTGTCTCATAAAACCAACTAAGTAAATAAATAAGAATATTCTGATAATTCCATCTGTGTGGGTAAGGTATGTTAGTCACAGTTCTCCGTTTCCTTGTCTTATTCCTCTCCTGCTGAAACCCCTCCTCCCAGTAACTCCTCCCACTCCCATGGCTCTCATTTCTGTGCCCTCCTGAGTTTAATGAGAGTTGTTTATAGGAGCATAAGTGGAGGTCTTAATGACAGCTAGACACTTTACCAGTGGCTATACCACTGAAGAAAATGACACCTCCTCTGCCAGCTTCCTTGTGCCTTCTGTCTTCATACTGCACACAGTGTAGTCAGGGTTTGGCCTGGCCATAGAGACTTAGCAGTCATTCTGGGCTGCCTTCTGTTATGAAGGACTAGAGAGTTTCAATACAACCAGAGCTGTATAGAAAGACCCTGTCTGCAAAACAAACAAAGCAAAACAAAGAAGCGCTTTGATTTCATGTGTATGCTTTGTGTATATATGTGTTCCTGGTGTCTGCAGAGTTCAGAAGAGAGCACTGGATCCCCCGGAACTGGGAACCAAACCCAAGTCCCCTTTACCAGCAACAGAGAGCCATGTCTCTGGCCTTCTGTTCTTTTAAGAGTCTTCTGTATTAAGTGTACTTAGGACAAGCCCAGCAGTGGATCCGTGCTCCTAATCCCAGGACTCACGAGGCAGAAGCAGGTGGATCTTTGAGTTTGAGGCCAGCCTGGTTTACAGAGCAAGTTCCAGGGCAGCCAGGGTTACACAGATGGAACTGTCTCAAAAAAAAAAAAAAAAAAAAAAAAAAGATTTGCCCAGGCCAGAGACTGATTAATCAATCTTATAGTTGCACCACCATGTGTGACTAGATGTAATTACGCAGCTCTAGATTCAGTCATGGAACTTGTTTTTGTCACTTTTCTTTGTCTTCTGGGAACTCCTTCTGTAGACCAGGCTGGCCTCAGTGATCTGCCTGACTGTGTTTCCTGAGTGCTGGAATTCAAAGGTGGGTGACCACTACCCACCTACCTATCTTCCTTCTGTTCTGTTCGGTTCTGTTCTGTTCTTTCTTCCTTCCTTCCTTCTTGAAGATTGATTGATCACATATGCAGGAGTCTCCTGCATGTATGCCTGCAGGACACCAGATCTCACCAAAAATGGTTGTGAGCCACTACCATGTTGCTGGGAATTGAACTCAGGACCTCTGGAAGGAGCAGCCAGTGTTTTTAACCTCTGAGTCATCTCTCCAGCCCCCCTTTCTTTCTTTTTTATTTTTTTTAATTTAATTTTATTTTATTTTTTATTATATGTAAGTACACTGTAGCTGTCTTCAGACTCTCCAGAAGAGGGTGTCAGATCTCATTACAGATGGTTGTGAGCCACCATGTGGTTGCTGGGATTTGAACTTAGGACCTTAGGAAAAGCAGTCAGTGCGCTTAACCGATGAGCCATCTCACCAGCCCTAATGTTTTTTTCATTCTCCTCACCATTACACAAAGTGAAAGTTTTTTTCAAATAATTTTTTAAAAAGAATGTGAATAGTTGTATCATAGAAAACAAAGCTTTTGAACATGTTTCATGTCTGCTTAAATTAAATGTTGGCCTCATTTTCCTCATGCTCATAGTTTCTTGTCATTATGTCATAATCTGCCCTCAGTTTGTGAGTGATGTTACCCTGTCTCCCCTCTTCACTTTTCAGCTTTTTAAACGGAGAAATGTAGAGCTGATTAATGAAGAAGCTGCCATGTTTGATAGTCTGCTGATGGATTCCTACGTGAGCTCTACAACTGGGGTAAGCCTTTCAAGGCCTGGTCACAGCTACTATGGGCACAGAAGTCAGATGGGAAGCTCTTCTGTGCCTTCTGTGGACAATCCACCAGGGATCCATTGATGCAAACCCTGAGGAAACATTTAGGGAATCCCTTTTAAATATTGTACCTTGAAGCAGACGTGGATTGGATAAGCCCTCCTATCACTTGAGGATCTTAGGAAGCAGAAGCCGTACAAGGTTGTGTGTTCCCTTCTGGCTGTATTATTGACCGCAAGGCCGTGAACCTGTTTTCTGTTCTAGGAGAGCGTGATCACGAGAGAGATGGTAGAGATGCTCTTCTCGGACGACTCTGACTTGCAGTTAGCAACCACGCAGAAATTCCGGAAACTCCTGTCCAAAGGTACAGAACCTGGTCCTTCACAGAAAGGGGCCATGGAATTTAGCCTTCTGTCTCTTTTTTTGTTTGTTTGTTCTGTTCTGTTTTGTTTTTTGAGACAGGATTTCTCTGTGTAGCCCTGAATGTCCTGGAACTCACATTTTAGACCAGGCTGGCCTCGAACTCAGAAGTCCGCTTGCCTTTGCCTCCCGAGTGCTGGAATTAAAGGCGAGCGCCACCACCACCCTCCAATTTTTTATTAGGTATTTTCTTCATTTACATTTCAAATGCTATCCTGAAAGTCCCCTATACCCTCCCCCCAGCCTTCTGTCTCTTTACTGCCCATTGCTCATCCTACCTTGCTGGCCAGGTTTTCTTTGAATATGTCAAGTGGGTGTATTCCCACTTTTATACTTGGTATTCCCTCTTCTAATAATCCTTTTCCCAAAAAAATGTTCAGCACTTCCTTCAGCTACCTTTTTTCTTTTTTTTCTTTTTTTTTGTTTTTCAAGACAGGGTTTCTCTGTGTAACTCTAGCTGTCCTGGAACTCTCTCTGTAGACTAGGCTGGCTTTGAATTCACAGAGATCCGCCTGCCTCTGCCTCCCAAGCACTGGGATTATAGGTGTGCTCCACCACTGCCTAGCAGGTCTTTGTTAGAAGGCAAATGTATAGGCTAAGGTTGCTCATTCCTTGGTGCGAGCTCGGGTTCTCTCTCTCTCTCTCTCTCTCTCTCTCTCGGGTTCTCTCTCTCTGTCTCTCTCTCTCTCTGTCTCTCTCTCTGTGTCTCTGTCTCTCTCCTTTTCTGACGTGCTTACATACAGGAAGCCAGAGGTGAGCATACCTAGACTAGGTTGCCTTTGTATTTGTAACATGCCAACGGTATTCTAAGCTGTAGATGAGCAAAGGACTACTTTGGAAAGTCTACAAAATTGGTCAGAGCATCTCGGGTTGTGAATGGGTCAGTCCAAGCTTCTCCTGACTTTTTCTGCCTTTCCTGTCTTCCTCTAGAGCCGAGTCCTCCAATAGATGAAGTTATTAACACTCCAGGAGTAGTTGATCGGTTTGTGGAGTTTCTGAAGAGAAATGAGAATTGTACATTGCAGGTAATGGCTCTAAGGTGGAATGGCCAGATGAGAGTTCCTCACATGACAGTGGACTGTCTTTGTGGCATCCCTTTAGGAAATGGGAAAGTAATATCGGGAAATTACCTTCCTTAAAAATAGCTTCAGGGCTGGGTGTGGTAGTACAGCCTGTGCTACTAGCAAAGTGAACAAACCTTCAGGTTTGAGGCCAGCCTGTTCTCCACAGTGAGTGTCTTTTTAAATGAGACACACACACGAGTTGGGGCGGGGGGGGGGGGGCACTCATCAGATTAAGGTTCCCATTGGGCCTGACAGTGTGACCCAGGACTCATGCATGATAGAATGATTGAACTGACTCCTGCAGTCTGCAGGTTGTCCTCTGACCTCCACAAGCATGGTATGGCACATAGATGAACATACAGACACAAAAAATAAAGAAAAGGGTTTTGGATAGCAATAATTATGTGAACCTAGCTGAGTTTCCACAGTATATATATACAAAGGGGGAGCGGGGAAGCTTTAAGCCACACTAATACTTTTAGCCAGCATATATTAATACTTTCAGCATGCAGTAGGCTGGGACATGAGGACTGCCACAGGGTTGATACCAGCGGCATGCAAGTCCCCTCTCTGCTAAAGGATGGTGGGGAAAGACGAGTTTGGTTTGGGCTTCTGTTGCTACTAGAGATTGGCTGTTGTGAGGCAGGTGGGTAGGTAGGGCTGCTCAGTCTGCAGACCTCTCAGTTGTGTTGTGATCTCCCTTTCAGTTTGAAGCTGCCTGGGCTCTAACAAACATTGCCTCTGGAACGTCTCAGCAGACCAAAATTGTCATTGAAGCAGGAGCTGTCCCCATTTTTATAGAGTTACTTAACTCAGACTTTGAAGATGTACAAGAACAGGTAACACTCAAAATTTGGTCAATGTTTTGGCCGTACTTACAGTATAGTAAAAAATAAATATTGATGCATATTTGGAGAACTATGGAGAATTGAACAAGGCTTGCTGCTCCTCGTATGAAAATGGGTTAGCCTGTGGTACTCACACAGAAATGGAAAGCAGTGATGGAGTCTCTCTTTACCTCGTGTGGGTCTGGGCCAAGGTAGAGAGTCAAGACTTTTTCTTTCTCCCTTCCTATGAAGGGATGATGAAGTCTGTAGTTTGGTGTCTCTGGCTTCAGTTCGTGTGGCCGCCTGCCTTTCCCACTGAACAGGGCTTCCGGGGAGAAGCTCTAAAAGAGCAAGTGCTCAGCAAGAGTCCTCCTAGACACAGTCTAGGTGGCTCACTCCAGTGTGCTGTCCTCACCCTGTCGGACCGCTTTGTAAGTAGTCACGGAAGCTGCCAGGCTCTGGGTGACAGTTGTCTGCTCCCTTTTCAGGCAGTGTGGGCGCTTGGAAACATCGCTGGAGATAGCTCGCTTTGCAGGGATTATGTCTTGAATTGCTCCATCCTTAACCCCTTGTTAACGTGAGTAATCCCGGGGCTCTGCAGCGTGGCCACGTGGCAGTGTATGTGGGGGATAATAAAACCTTGGATGGTGGCACAAACCTTTCGTCCCAGCATTCGGGAGGCAGAGGCAGGCAGATTTCTGAGTTCGATGCCACCTTGATCTACAGAATGAGTTCCAGGAGGGCCATAGTTAGACAGAGAAAAGCCTGTCACAAGACAAAAACAAGTAATGAGGCCCAGCATAGTGGCACGGGCCTTTTGTTTTGTTTTGTTTTTCCGAGGCGTGCGCCACCACACCCGGTGGCCCGGACCTTTTAATCCTAGCCCTTGGGAGGCCAGCCCAGTCTACGTTAGCAAGTTTCAGACTATCCAGGACTGAACAACCTCCCATTTTCACGAACAAGATAGTCCTAGGGCCTGGGTTATACTCTAGGGTCTGTGGTCACAGCCCTGTGCTGGAGGTCAGTGCTAAGATTATGGCTTCCTTGTTTACAGACTCCTTACTAAGTCCACACGACTGACAATGACACGGAATGCAGTCTGGGCCCTGTCAAACCTCTGCCGAGGCAAGAACCCTCCTCCAGAGTTTGCAAAGGTGAGAACTACCTACTAGCTACAAGTGATGCCAGATTCCGTCATAGGATCTCTTTGTAAGTTTTGGGAAGACCCATTAGAGTCTCAAATCATGTGAAAGACAAGGCAATCATCAGTGTAGAGGGCGATTTTGTGTGCCAGGGTAGGAGAGTGAAAAGGTGGTCCTGCAGGTTTGATGGCATTCCCAGGGTGTAGAATTCCGTGTTGGGAAGGGGTAAGCCATGATAGGCTTGGTGAGAGAGCTGATGTAGCCCTATGATCAGTCCTCCTCTGCTTCCAACAGGTCTCTCCTTGTTTGCCTGTATTGTCCCGACTGCTCTTCAGCAGTGACTCAGACTTGCTGGCAGATGCTTGCTGGGCCCTCTCCTACCTGTCTGATGGCCCCAATGAGAAGATCCAGGCAGTCATAGACTCTGGAGTCTGCCGGAGATTGGTAGAGCTTCTGATGTGAGTGGTTTGAGTTCAAGAGGGTGAAAGTTTCCTTAGCTTTACCAAGTTCAAAGACCTCTAGCCAAAGGCATGGTGGTGTGGCTGTAATCCCAGCCTTTGGGAGACAGGAGAATGACAAATTCAAGGACAGGGTGGGCTGCAGTATAAAGACTGTCTCACAAAACAAAGCAAAAAAACAAAAAATCTACAAACAGCAGATAGCTGACCTACAAAGGTCTGGAGCTGCAAGGAATATGGGCAGAAGAACCTGTGTTGGTTTTCGGCAGTCGGCAGGACCGACTGATGCGCTGTCTCTCCACTGATAGCTGCTCTTCCTCTGTAGGCACAACGATTACAAAGTGGCGTCTCCTGCCTTGAGAGCTGTGGGTAATATTGTCACTGGGGATGACATCCAGACCCAGGTGAGGAAGAAGAGGGGTGGGACCTTAGCTTAGGTCAGCTGTGGGAGAACAGAGAGAGCGCTGTAGACCAAAGTCTTCCTGGGTAACTGCATGGTCTAGCAGAGAAAGTGTGACTTTAAATTAAGTGGTTGTAGCACTGGCAGTCTCTGTATTCTCATAGTTCCTTCTTCTCTTAAGCAAATTAGAAACAAATCATCCCGCTGCTGCTTGAGCAAAGAAAGCGAAATGGAATGACTGGGTTTGTTTGCTGCAACAGTGTTGTGAGGAATGAAGTCTGGTCCATGATCCTTTTGAGACACTAAAAGCTGTGGGGTCACCAATGCTTCTAGGCCTTCACCTCATGCTAAACTCACGTTAGCCTTTTCAGCCGTGTGGCACACACTGTAATCCCAGCACTTGTGAGTTAGAGGCAGAAGGCTCAGCTAGTTCAGGGCCATAGTCGACTATATGAAACCCTATCTCAAAAACCCAAAAACGGGAAAAATATTTCCTACAAACCAGTAGCAGAGTGGGTGTGCATCTGCTGGGGAGGATGAGGTGGGGTGGAAGGAGCCCAGGGCTTGGAGACCAGCCTGCACAGTTCAACAAGGTCCTGTCTCAGAAGACCCTGCACACACGTGAACATGGAGATGGAAGATACAGTAGGAATGATCCCACAGGGAGGGCACCAGAAATTTCTCTTGTTCAAAAGTTAGAACTCTGCTGATTTCCTGTCTGACTTTGTCAGCCAATAGTCTCCATGAGTTAGTGTGTACTCCAGTCCCTCTTGTGGTTGATATGTAGTTTTATCCCACTGGACTACTGTAGACTTGTCCTTGTGAGTGGAGTTAAACCATATTAGTCCCTCGTAGCTGCCTTAGTTAGCATAATGTCTTCAAGCTTCATCTGTGACGTTCGTGTGTCAGAATTCTTATACTAAGATTGAAGGATATTCCAGTGTCTGTGTATACTATTTTTTAAATTCCTTCATCCATCTTGCAAACATTTATGTTTCTGCTGCTTAGCTATTGTGAATAATGCTGTTTTGGACCCTGGTTATGCAGCTACAAAGTCTCTGCTTTCATTTCTTTGGTCATGTATATGCAAAATAGATTAGATAACATGGTAATTTATGCTAATTTATAAGTTTAGTTTCTGTGTTATTTTATGTCTCTATCAGCTCTGTTCCATGTTCCAGTTTCTCCCTCTTTCTAAGACATCTCATTTTCTGTTTTTATATCAGCCATTCTAGTGAGTGTAAAGTGCTGTCTCCTGGTTTGATTTTTGTTTCTCTATTTATTTGATAAGTGATCTTGAGCCTATTATGTGTGCTAATACATAATCGCTGTATCTCTTTTAAGTTCTTTTTTTAAAAAGTTATTTACATACTCTGGATAATAACCTTTTTTTTAAAGGGCTATTTATTTATTTATTTATTTATTTATTTATTTCATGTAGAAACACCAAAAGAGGGCATTGGATCCCATTATAGGTGGCTGTGAGCCACCATGTAGTTGCTGGGAATTGAACTCAGGACCTTAGGAAGAGCAATCTGCCCTTAACTGCTGAGCCATCTCTCTAGCCCTGGATTTTAACTCTTAATAATACATGTTTTGCAAGTATTTTCTAATATTCTGCAGGTTTGCTTTGCACTGTTTATGGTGTCTTGATATGCATATCTAATTTTAAATGGGTTAACACTAAATATCTAATTTTGATAAATTTCTTATGCTTTTGTGTTTTAGGTCATTCTTAATTGTTCAGCCCTCCCTTGCCTCCTCCACCTACTGAGCAGCTCTAAGGAATCAATCCGGAAGGAAGCTTGCTGGACCATTTCAAACATCACTGCTGGCAACAGGGCTCAAATACAGGTAGATTTGCTTCCAAAAAAGGCATCTTTTCCCATTAGAAACTAGGGGCAAGGCAAAGGGCAAGCAAGCTGCGTAGCTCAGTAGTAGGATGTTTGCCTATTGAATTGCCTGGATTCAGTGCCCAACACCAGCAAAGCAGTTTGTCATAGTGACAGTGAGTGCTCCACACCTTCTCTAGTGAGAGCAAAGAACCTGCAGGCAGTTAACAGAAAAAAGCCTGAGCTGTGATTCTTTTGGTTTTTCAAGACAGGGTTTCTCTGTGTAGCCCTGGCTGTCCTGAAACTCACTTTGTAGACCAGGCTGGTCTTGAACTCAGAAATCCGCCCATCTCTGCCTCCCCAGTGCTGGGATTAAAGGCGTGCGCCACCACGCCTGGCTTTTTTTTTTTTTTTTTAAGATTTATTTATTTATTATATGTAAGTATACTGTAGCTGTCTTCAGACACTCCAGAAGAGGGCGTCAGATTTCATTATGGATGGTTGTGAGCCACCATGTGGTTGCTGGGATTTGAACTCAGGACCTTTGGAAGAGCAGCTCTTACCCACTGAGCCATCTCGCCAGCCCAGTTGTGATTCTTATACTAGGTTTGATCTTCATCTTTTGCTCTGAGACAGTGTTTCATGTAGTCCAGGCTAACCTCAGATGACCTTGAATTCATGATCTTTCAGCCTCCACTTTCCAAGTATTGGAATCACACAAGCATATTTCACCATGCCTGGTCCCTCTGCTTTTCCTCCTTAAACTGCCTCCATCCTCCTTCCTCATTTCTCTTTCAGGCTGTCATAGATGCAAACATCTTCCCTGTATTGATTGAAATCCTTCAGAAAGCAGAGTTCCGTACAAGGAAAGAAGCAGCCTGGGCCATCACCAACGCCACATCAGGAGGAACTCCTGAGCAAATCAGGTAGGATCCTTTCCTCGCGTCTTAAATGAGAATGTGTGCTCGCTCTCCTGTGTTCGTGGTTTTCATGTGACTCTAAATGGCTTTTGATGGGAAAAGTCGTCCCAAGTCTAACCCTATTAAGGTTTAATTAGTAAGCTGCTAAGTGATCTTGGACTCTGGAATAGATTGCTGTGTTGTTGATGGTGACTGTTTTTCTTGAGACAGAGTCAAGATAGGCTGACCTAGCCTACCTCTGCCTCCCAAATGCTGGGTGTAGATTATGTCTGTACCCAGCTAAGTCGTGGGGATTTTTTTTTTTTTGGTTTTTCAAGACAGGGTTTCTCTGTATAGCCCTGGCTGTCCTGGAACTCACTCTGTAGACCAGGCTGGCCTCGAACTCAGAAATCTGCCTGCCTCTGCCTCCCAAGTGCTGGGATTAAAGGCGTGCGCACCCACGCCCGGCATGTCTTGGGGATTTTTGTTTGTGTTTTGTTTTGATGAGATTAGGGCTCTCTGTGTATACTAAGCTCTCTTTGAGTTTGTGGTCCTCTTGCTTTAGCCTCTCGGGGGCTGACAACATGTCTCAGCCTCCAGTTTGTATTTATGCCCCTTTATTCTGGTGTTCATCATCTGAACATTAGGAGGAACCACGCAAGTTGGATGCGTCTTTCCCCTTATTATAACCTACGAAAGGGAATAAAGTCTGTACATACTGATGTCTCAGGAGAAAGGAAGAGCTATTGACTTAAACATTAGAAAGAAAACATAAGATGAACATGATGGCGTGTGTACCACTGCAGTCTGAGAACAAAGTCAGCCAACCATGTAGTGAATCCCAAGCAAGCTAGGGCTACAAAGAGAAATCATGTTTAAAAGGGTGCCAGAGTAGGGAGGAGGAGTAAATACAGCATTATATGTAGGCCTTTTTAGATAAAAATATATAAAGGTCCAGGAGTCAGAAATCTGAAGATCTTTGAGCACAATTTAATAACCTCAGTATGGAATATTCTGAGTAGAGCTACAGAGGAAGGGTCCAGATGACAGACAGTCTGTACCTCCATACTGTACAAGTTGTACTCAGGACAAATAGGAACCTGAGGAACTTCTTAACGTGTGTAGGGTAATAACGTTGTAGCCAAGGGGACAATAGGACTCCGTGTTCATTAGGGAATAGGTCAGTGCAGAGTTAAGAAGGTGGCTTAGGTGGGCAACAGGAAGAGTGCCTTGTTGGGAAAATTGGTGTGTGAGGGAGACGCACAGGTCAAAGCACCTGGTGCACTTTATGTGTTCTGCATTCATGTAGCGCGCATGTCCTCTCTGGTCCCCAGGTACCTGGTATCACTGGGCTGCATTAAGCCCCTGTGTGACTTGCTGACTGTAATGGATTCAAAAATTGTGCAAGTGGCCCTCAATGGACTAGAGAACATTCTTCGGCTTGGAGAGCAAGAAAGCAAGCGTAGTGGCTCAGGGGTCAATCCCTACTGTGGCCTCATCGAGGAAGCCTATGGTAGGTCCTCTCCCTGACCTCACCTATGTCTGTTAATGGGGAAGATGTTGGAGCACATTCAATTGTTCTGTGAAACTTGGGAATACATTTATCCATTCATTTGTGTGCATATGCATGTATGAGTGTGGGTGTACATGATATGGCACATGTGGGATGAAGGTCAGAGGACAACCTGAAGAAGTCAGTTCTCTCCCTTCACCATGTTGGTTCCTAGGATTGAACCCAGGTTGTCAGACTTGGCAGAAATCACCTTAACCTGCTGAGTCATCTCACCAGCCCTTGAGTCTCTGCTTCTAAAACCAGTGATGAGTTCCTGTTGCAGCCAAGCTAGTCCAAGCACAGGGTTTCAGACTTTCCCTTGGGAGTAGCTGACTCGTACTGACCAGCTGGGTAGATAGAAGTAATGGTTATTATCACTATCAAGTTTCCCTGTCCCACCATCTCCTCCTCCCTCTGAGGAGCCATAGGTCAGTGCTGTTCTCATAGACACCACCTACCTCAAATGTATGCAAGGAGGAACAGGGTAAAATTTGGTTCTACTACCAGGAGCTAGAAGCTGCATTCCAACAGTCTCTCCTGGAAAACCCTGATTGCCTTAACCAACCCATCTCAGATGATTAGCTCAGATGTTAATTAGATGTTAACTAGCTCACCATGATTAGCTCAGAGTTAGCTTGCAACAGAATTTGGTCTCAACCCTCTAGTCAATCACATTGTATATGTGTGTGCAGACCAGAGGTCAGTCTGAGCTATCACTCCTCAGAGTAATCTAGGTTAACAAGCCAACCAGAAAACAAACCCCAGCTGGTTTGTCCCGACTGTATCCTCTTCCCACAACCCCTGCTAGGGTTACAGGCCCCGGCCACCATTCCTGGCCTTGCATCCTGGGGAGTGAACTCAGGTTTTCAGGGCAAGCACTTTACACAAGCCAGGGGTGGATATGTTCCCACTGCTTTTGGTTGGGAACTTGTACTTCAGGAAAGGAGAGGTACAGACCTGTTTTCTTCTTACACCGTAGGCTTGGATAAAATTGAGTTTCTCCAGAGCCACGAGAACCAGGAAATCTACCAGAAGGCCTTTGACCTCATTGAGCACTACTTTGGTGTAGAGGATGACGACAGCAGCCTGGCTCCTCAGGTGGATGAGACGCAACAGCAGTTCATCTTCCAGCAGCCTGAGGCCCCCATGGAGGGCTTCCAGCTATAATGTCTGCCTCCGGGGAGGGGAGGGCACGGGAAGCACCAGCAGCCAGCAGAGAGAGGAGCAGCCTTCTGGTGGGCAGGAGAGCAGCCACCCCACCAGCAGCCCCGCACACCTGCTGCCCCGAGACTGTGCTCTCGACCTGTTCATCCCCTTCCCTGGAGGGAGCAAGCGCCCTCTGGACAGACAGAACCATCTGAGGCTCACATTGGGTTTTGAGACAAGAAGGGGACGTGTGGGTTTCTCTTCCTTACACTATTTTGGCTGCACATGTCTTTAACCCAGGAGCCCAGGGGTAGACAAAGGAGGACTGAGGTAATCAATTTGCACCTTTAAAATTTTTTTCTTTTATTTTCTTTAGTGGTGACTTCCTTCCCAATTATCTTTCTTCATCCATCCCAGTCCTCTGCCCTGACGTGTGTAACTCTTGGGTACTTGAGCAGATGGAATATTCCAGAGGTGGGAGGTGGGAGGGGAGGGGAGAAGTCCCAAACAAAGTGTTCTTGCTCTGACCCATATTAATCTTGTATGCTTGGATTATTTAATTTTTTCTTTTGCACATTTTTCTTGTATTAAGGTTGTTCTTCCCAAAAAGCTGGATTTAGTAACCCAGCCACCAGCATCGTCTGGAAATAGAGGCTAATGGGGAGGCCCCCATGAGACAAAGATCCCTCCCTCCCTCTAACCCTATGCCTAAGACCTCTTTAGTTTGGGAGGATCCCCCTCACTCTCCTGGAGCAAGTATACCAGTGGAGTGGAAGGGAGGGGCACAGGCCTTTAGACAGGGCTTCTCCTGTGTAGCTACTGACCCTGTTTCCTACCCACCTCCTAAATGGTGCGACCCAACTTCATTTGTTTACTTGAAAATTCACCTCAGAGTTGAATGAACCTCTGAGGTGGCTGTGTTTTCTCCTGAGCTTGAGATGGGGGGCTGTGGTCCTTCCTTCTCCTGAGGAGAAAGTCCTTGCTCTGATGACCCCTAAGTTGCAGAGGAGGTTGGAGTTAGTGTCGTGTATCGGGATAGTCATGAATCCCTGCCTTTGGCCTTTCTTCTTCCTTCTGCCATAGCTGGATCATGTATATTTCACTTCCAAAGGAGAGAATGGCAAAAAGTTCTGTTGTTTTTTTAATAGTCTGTATTTTAAGTAGGTCAGTCTTAATTGGTTTTAGGAGGACAAACTGGATGTGAGTGGGATACTGTGAGGAAGACCAGAAAGACGAACAAGTTTCTGCTCACAGGGCTGAACTCAGTCCTTATTTTCTCTGCTTGTATTCTGGGCCACCACTTGGGACCAACTCTCACTTCTGGAACCTTTATGAAGTAAATCAGCTGGGTCTGATTGTTCCCAGCCTGAAGGGAGCAAGGCCTGATGGAGTCTGCTGCTCTCTCTGTTCCTTGCTCCCAAGCAAAAAGCATCCTGCCTTCTCTAACTCACTGTTACCCACAATGAACCCTGTTGGCATCTCCCTTCTAAAGATCCTTGTACCTAGCTTGCATTTCCCTTTCTCCCTCTTTCCCCCTCCCACCTCTCTCCCCCCTCCTCCTCTCTTCCCTCCCTCTCTCTCCCCCTCCCTCTCTCCCTCCCTCCTTCTTGAATAAAGACAGTTCAGTACCTCAGAGGCTGACCTGTTTTCAGGGGTTACACAGTACACTAAAACCAAGCTCTGGGAGCTGGGTACAGTGTCAGCTGGGCAGACCACCTGTGGAGGTGGCAGCACAGTGCCCTGCTGTGGTGATCCCCCACACCCTTAGCCGCTCTCTAGAACAGCACTGTTCCTCCTGTTCCAGCAGATCTCTCTGTGCCCCACATTTGCAGATCTGAAGTTGAGGTTCTTGCTGCTGGCCTCTGCCTTTCCGTCTGCCGTCTCTCCTTTAGTTTTGAGTTCCTGCTCCAGATTCCTCTTCAGGGCAGGCAGTTAATACTGAAAAGTTCAACCAACATTGGACCACGCTGGCGAGTGCCTTCCGGGAAGGCAAGGTGCTGGCCCTTTTGTTTTTAACCTGACTGAAACTGCTCCTAGTTCAAAGAAAAGTCCTCTATGAAGCCATCATCGTCCTTATCTGAAGAGTAGACCCCTGAACCTCTCAAGTGACAGTTAGGACCCTGGCCCTGGAGCCAGATCCTCAGCATGAGACACAAATGTCCTGCTTTCCTCTGCCCGTTTTCCATTATCTCTGGCTTCAGAGCAGATCCTGTGCCACATGGAAGAGGTTGGTTATCTATCTAGCTGCTCTACTCTAGGTGTCCCTCACAGTCGGCTCCTGGCCGACTGACTTCAGTTTCCAGCCCTCCCCAGTGATCATGGCCCTGGATGTTGGTTGTAGCCTTTTGGTATTACTGTATGAGTTCCAGCTTGCTTGGTACCGTTGTTACCTGGGTCTGTGCACACAAGTGCTTCCGAGGAGCAGGTATTGGTAGCCTGGTTTGGAAGACCTTTTGGTGTCCCCTTTACCCGGGACCTTGTATCTACCACTTCCCCTTTCTGCTGCCCCTGGGAGTCATCCCCAGTAGCCTATGTTCTGAAGCTAACTGTGGGCTAGAGCTGCAGTGGGATTTTAGCTGAGGGAGAGGAAAAGACGGTGCTTCTGCGTGGAGTTTCTTTCTTTGAAACCAAGCCGGTACAAAGACACACTTCCCACACAGAGGAAGTGTGTTTCTGTCTGCCTG
The DNA here is from genome assembly GCF_000001635.26 of Mus musculus. Lineage (NCBI taxonomy): Eukaryota > Metazoa > Chordata > Mammalia > Rodentia > Muridae > Mus > Mus musculus. The sequence goes on along the minus strand of NC_000070.6, from coordinate 129,645,328 downwards.
CAGAGCTAGCAGCTCACAGTTCTACACGTCCTGGAGGCCTCTGCACTCTTTATTCAGACCCCAGCTCTTCTCTTCCAGGCTCACTCATTTTGGTATCCATCCTCTTGGGTATTTTTCAGGCTTAGATTCTAACTTCTCAAAGGAAAAAAACCCAAACTTCTCCAGGTCCCTGCAGATCCAGGACGGAGACAGGATAGTTAGTGACAAGCTTCCCTAGCAGGCTGGGGAAGTGTGCAAGGCTAGGTGCACTGAACTATAGATTCTGAGCAGTGGCAGCTTCAAGCCGCACTTCCCTGAGAGGTGGTAAGAGACAGGCTTCCTGGCACATTCTAGACCAGTTTTGTCCAGTATATTTTTTTTTTGTTTTATCTTTTGTATTCTTTTGTTAAGCCAACAAACTGAGAATTTGCCCCTGTAAGGATCCATGTGGTAGATACTAGCTGCTCTTTGGCCAAAGGCCTTCATAGCTGACTCAATCTCCCAGTCTATCCCCTAGTCCCACCCCAGGATGCACAGCAAGGGAAGAAGCTAAGGTCAACGCCAACAAATCTGAGTGAAAACTTGTTTTCCTTCTGAGAGAGCATCTTGTCTGAAGCCTGAACTATGTGCAGGACCAAAGCTGGCTGTGAGAAAAGCAGCCAGAAACCGGGGCGCCCTATTACCAGAGGGGAGTGCTCTTGTGACCGTGTCTTCAAGGGCTTAGGCTTACCTACCTGCTTGTAGGCCAGCCTGACTTCTGATGCTCACACTAGCACACAAAGCTGATGATGCCCACTCACCCTGCACTCCTGTGGCTCTGACGTTAAGGTTTCTGTTTAGAGAAAAGAACTGTGTAGCATGTGCAGGGAACTGTGAAGGAAGACTGAGACCGCCTGGAAACCTGTCAGGGGCTCACACCACGAACTCTCAGAAGTTGGGCAGGGGTGCTGGCTTTGTTAGCCGGCTTTTTTGGGAAATGCTTTTTTTGACCTGTTATATAAATGAAGTGGGTATGAGGTCTCAGCTACCCAGCAGATGGAACATCGCCCAGGGACAGCTTGGGGTTTCCAGGTAAGAACCCTAGAAAGGTGGATTTAATCCTCACAGGTTTTGTTTTCCAAATTCATTTGCTTTTATTTTTCTAAGAACTGTAAACTCTATTTTTTCATGTTCTCAGGGCCCCTGGGTAGACAAACAAAGCTTGATTTCAGAGCAGAAATAGGCCAAGAAACCATGGCGTTGCGTGTGCTGAGTCCAGACAAATGATATTTATATACACATCCAAATTTGAAGAGAAAATGTATTTCTTTAGGTTTCAAACACTGTAATAGATACAAAGCAAAAATAAAAACCTGTTGCAAAGTTCTAAATTGTCTTCTTTGGTTTGGAGTGACCCTGGACTGGGAAGTGCACATGAGACCTAGGCTCTAGATGGTAGAGTACTTGATTAGCATGCCTGAAGCCCTGGATCCAACCCTGTGTATCACATAAGCCAGACACTGCTTGTAGAGGGAGGGGGTCCAGAAATTCAGGGTCAGCCTGTCTATATGAAACCCTATCTGAAAAACAAAGTGGTTAACCCATTAGCATGTCTGTAGAATGACAGCTGCATCAGCTGTTGGGGGTTAGTCATTTCTTTATATGTAGTAAACTTTAAGGTTTCCCGATCATAAAGTACAGGATCACACCCAGTCCCTGGCATTCATTCATTCTCACGTCAACTTTTGCTGTGTGACTTTGAAATCCACCACTCCCGTAAAGAAGAATGCAGTCACAATCTACACAATGTGGAAGCCAGTATCAGTGCTGCTGTCAAAAAGTAAGCTTTGGCTCTACGAGACTGAGTTTTGGCCAGCATGGTAAGACATGCCTAGGACCCCAGCACTTGCTGGGGGAGGCAGAGCCACGAATGTCAGGAGCTCAAGATTATTGGCTGCCCAAAAAAACCAAAAACGCCTCCTAGTGAGTTTAAGACCAGCTTTGGCTACATAATATTCCTAAATCAAGGCGGGGGTGGAGGAGGTGGGAGCTGCCAAGCAGTTGGTGGGGTTTTAATCCCAGCACACACTAGGCAGAGGCAGGCAGATCTCTCAGAGTTCAAGGTCTGCCTGGTCTACATAGTTCCCAGACAGTCAGAGCTGTATAGACCCTGCCATAAAGGGGGTGGAGGGAGGAAGGTATGAGTTTGTACCTAGCAGTGGGAATGACAGAGATGCTGGAGTAGGGTGTGTCTGTTTCTCCAGCCAGGGTCGAGGCAGAACTGCTCCAATCTAGGAGTTTAAAGGAGCTGGGCGACCTAACTGCCAACATGCATGTACAGGCATTTGGAGGCCAGAGGCAGTGAGCCTGTTAGAGACAGAACTCTTCTGTACTCTGTTCAGTGCTGGGATTACAGTCTTGCCCTGATGCAACCTGTTTTTTTGTAACCTGGGTGTTCATAAGTATTGCCTAAGACCATCAGAAAACAGACATGTATGATTCAAAACAGTAGCAAAATTATAAAGTAGCAAGAGAAATAATTCTATGGTTGGAGGTCACCCCAACACGAGGAACTGTATTAAAGGGCTGCAGCACTGGGAAGGTTTAGAACCACTGCTCCAGAATCGCTTTCCTCTTTGTATGGAATTTGGTAAAGACCTGATGTAGATGCTACCTCTTCAGAGATTTCCAAGTGTTTACTGAGAAGCAATCAGGGCAGTGGTTTCCAGGTACCTTTAACGCAAACCTTTCTGAGATTCGGTTCCCTCAGTAAACTGGTCAAGTGCCAACGCTTTCTCTTTTCAGCTTTGATCACTCCGGGTAAGTACTCTGTCACTGAGTTTATTGTCTCTCAAAGTTACATGTGAACAGACAGAACTCTACTCTGAGTCTGTTTGGCAGACCTATTACAGAAAAATAGACATCATTTAAGAACCCTAAAACAAAGTCCAATTAGCACAATTTGCAACATGCTCTACCCCACAGCCTGACTCTAGCCTCTTGAGGCTGCAGCATTTAGCCAACAGTAATTTCAACACGTGAGTTTCTAGGACAGCCTGATCTACATAGAGAGTTACACGCCAGCCAGCTCTATAAAGCAAGACCTTATCAAACAAAACAAACTCCACACAACAAAAGAATTGAAATCACAATTGTGGGGTTTTTTTTAATGTTCTGAGCCTACACTGGCACTGCAAATCATAATGAAGAACAAAGACGAGAAAAATCTAACATTTTAAAGCAGTAACACTTGATACTTTGCAGAAAGTGGGGCAGGGGTGGTAGGGTGGGAGTTTACCAACCTGCCTAAAGCCAAACTCCCTGGCTTCAATCCCTTTCTGAGGGAGTAATTGCCAAGCTGGTGGGGTTAGAAGGCGGGGCATAAATTGCCTCAGAGAACAGCTGTGGTGTCGGAGAATGGTTCCAACCGGTTTTGGTAGGCAGCTCTGAGTTAGAAGCCAGCATAGTCAAAGATTACGTTCTAGGACACACTAGGCTACACAAAGAAACCCTGACTCAGGGGGCAAAGAAATATTTTTAAAGGATGGGTGCTGGTGTCAGGCTTCCAGCTTTGAATCTGCTATAACCACACAATATTGATGGAGCCTTAAACTATTTACCCTTTACCTGGTGGCCTTTGCCATTAGTCCAAGCCATGGGGAGGCAAAGACAGACAAAACTCTTGAGTTCAAAGCCAATTTAATCTACATAGGGAGTTCCAGGCCTGCCAAAGCCACATATAACGAGATGTTGTCTCTAACAAACAAATAGTAGTTTGTTTTATTTTAACTAGGCTTTTCTGTACTATCGTATATTTCACAGATCACTGAGTATTTTGTACTTAATCCGAGTAATTATGAGAATCAAGCTACTGGATACGAGGAAAAAACGTTTGAATTATTATAAACCTTCTATTGTAATAGAGGGGAAAAAAATGCCAGGCACATAACAAATTAGTTTACCTTTCTATCCCTCTTCCGAGTTCTCAGAGATCATAGAAAGTCATACATGTTTATAAAGGACTAATGAGTGTATGAAAAAAAAAGAAAAAAAAAAGACCAGAATGCCAAAGTTTAAGGCCAATCATAGCTTCAGTACCAGAAAAGAGGCTGACAAAAATCTCTCGACCAATGACATAATTTCGGACCCTCAGGGTATTTGGCTCCTATGCTTTTCGGTTGCATCTCGGGAGTTGTGCGGCGCCGCGAGGCATGAAGGGGCTCGTAGTTTTTCCCACTCCCGCCTCCAAAGCCGCCTTGACTTCTTTTTTCCCAGCAAGCTCCGCGCCCGCGTTTGCTGTTGATTGGCTGCGGCAGGAGAGGGCGGTCCTGTTGGCAGCAGTTACCTAGGTTTCCGGTGCTCGGCCGGAGAGGAGGACGCCGCCGGACGTCCGTGGTGAAGTATGTCTATGGGCTGTACGTGGGACGAGCTCTTCAGAGGGTCTGTGGCCCAGGACGCGTTGGCCGTAGAGGAACAACTAATTCGGGGGGTCGGGGGGAGGGCGGCCTGCCCCAGTGTTGCGCGTGCGTACTCTAGGTCTAGAGGGCGCGTGGGGTGTGGGTGGCTTCTGTGCGCGCGCGCGCGCGGGGGTCCCACGTGGGACCTGGTGGGGCGGGGAGCCGATCGGGACTGGAGCATCCCGCCACGTCAGTCTGCGGCTCTGAGCCAATCCCGCGCTCCGGCTGCCGAGAGGGAGCCGTGTGGTGCCGAGAAGTGGCATTCGGGAGAAAGGAGGCCTCTTCCTTCCCTCACTCACTCAGGGGCAGCTTCTCGGAAACCTTCCATGGGACCGTGAAATCCCGGGCGAAGACCGACCGGTCTGTTTGAAGCTTCGAGCGTCAGATTTGGGGATTTCTTATCTAGTTGTGAAGAAGAATTTTGAAGTCTAGAAAAAAAAAAGCAACTGGGTCCTTAAAGGATCTGCCCCATTTCTGGCCTTGCAGATCACAATGAAGAACCAAGACAAAAAGAATGGGCCTGCCAAACACTCCAACTCGAAGGGCAGCCCGGGGCAACGGGAAGCAGGACCGGAGGGAGCCCATGGACGACCCAGACAGACAGCTCCTGGGGCGGAAGCCGAAGGTTCCACAAGCCAGGCTCCTGGGAAGACCGAGGGTGTGTGCCAGCTCTGCTTTTCCAGTGGGCAGAGGGAGGAGTTTCTGGTACTGGTCTGTCTTCTGAGGCCAGTGTTTACCCAAGAAGAAGGAACTATAGAATGAACGATGCTCATTCTGTGTGATCCTTTTGTTTCCTGGGGAGGTGGTGAACCTTCCCACTCTTAGCCGTGGGGCGCAACCTTGGGAGCATGCTCTGACTGGTTTAAACGAAGACAGTCAAATGAAGCACCCCGTAAGCAAAGTCATATTCCCAGAGAACACTTGCCAGTGGTGGGTAATTGTCCTTCATGAGGTGCAGCGTCTGCCACATGCCAACTGCTCCTCACACAGGGGTGCTTTACACAGTTGGCTTTTATAACAAGTATGTTTGGGTGTTAGAAATACTTGTTTTATAACTAAACAAACTTAGGGTTTAAAAAAACTTAAATTGAGGCCAGGCCTAGTGTCCCTCACCATTGTCCACAGAACTCAGGAGGCAGAGGCAGACAGATCTCGGAGTTTGTGATCAGCCTGCATACTAAGTTCCAAGACAGCCAGGGCCCTGTAGAGAGAGCCTAACTCAACCGAATAAATAAATAAAACAACATTTAACCCACACCAGTGTGTTTATCTGGGCTTAAAGAAGATCCAAGCGAGTGGTATGACCACTGAACTTTAATCCCGTGTCTTCATCTTTCCTGCTGTAGGGGCTCGAGCTAAAGCAGCTCAGCCTGGGGCCCTCTGTGACGTCTCTGAGGAGCTGAGCCGGCAGTTGGAAGACATCCTGAGTACATACTGTGTGGACAACAATCAGGGAGGCCCGGCTGAGGAGGGAGCACAGGGTGAGCCCACTGAGCCGGAAGACACGGAGAAGTCCCGAACCTATGCAGCCAGGAATGGGGAGCCTGAACCAGGCATTCCAGTCGTCAACGGCGAGAAGGAGACCTCTAAGGGAGAGCCTGGAACAGAGGAGATCCGAGCGAGTGATGAAGTTGGAGACCGAGACCATCGGAGGCCACAGGAGAAGAAGAAAGCCAAGGGTCTAGGTGAGGGGGGAGCTATTGGTGAGGGGAGGGAGTTAACACCTGTCATCTCATGGGCTAACCTGCTCTGTCAGAACTCAAAAGAATCTGCTTTTCAAGACAGTATGTGTGTTATCTCCCCTCCCCCCCGCCCGGGTTTACTCAAAGATGGGGTCCTAGCATTGAGCTGTTAGATCACTCACTTGTGCAAAGCCTCCTGGCCTTGGGAAGTGGAGGCAGAGTGTAGCTAGCATCTCACTGAGGATATGGAGAACAGGAGGCCCGAGTGCTTGCCAGCACCACTTTTAGCTGCTGCTTGACTTTGGACATGTTTATTCTCCACTCCTGGGTCTTAGTTTCCCTGTTTCTATAGCAATAGAATTAGGCTACACCAAGGTTGAGATATCAAATATCAACATGAACCAGGTAAGCCACAGACCTCTTCAGAATCATCAAGAAAGGGCCTTCTTGATCTGAAAAATTGACTCCTACCTGGTTAGTCCCCCACTCTCATCTGACCAGCTGAATAATTGGCAACCAAAATAATAGAAACCAAGCAAAGCCATCCACTGGTGGGGTTTGCCATCTCCATGCCAATCTCGTGGGCCTCCAGGACTGACAATTCAGGAACCTGGTCTGTGCTGACTGAATACAGTGGAACCCAAGGGAGACAATTGTAAAGCTTCCTGGCTGAGGTAGAGGCAATCAGGCGTGATGGCATCCACCTTTAATCACAGCACTTGAGAAGCAGGGGCAAGTAGATCTCTTGAGTGCCGGACCAGCCAGCTGCATAATGAAACCTTATCTCAAATGAATAAAAACAGAGAGCAATGGCAGTCCTTTGACAGGGGTGGTGGGATAATATGAAAATATGAATTTAGAATCTAATGGGAACCTATGTGGTAGTGTATGCCTCTAATGGGCGACTAGGAGGAACAGAGGCAGGAAGACTGAGTTCAAAGGCAACTTGGACTACATAGCAAGACCCTCTCTCTCATCTCTCTCTAGTACTGTAACCACGTCACTGGTCCTCCTTCCTCATTTTGTCATCTGTCTTAAAGACAGATTTCTTGCCCTTTTTTTTTCCCCAAGTCACAGGGTCACATATGAAAGAGATGCATCTTAAGCATAACTGTGGGTGGGATTGGAAAGATGGCGCTGGTTAAGAGCACTGGCTGCTTGCTTTTCCAGAGGTCCTGAGTTCAATTCCCAGCAACCACATGGTGGCTCACAACCATCTGTAATGGGATCTGATGCCCTCTTCTGGTGTGTCTGGAAAAAGTGACAGTGTACTCACATAAAATAAATCTTTTTTATTTTTGGTTTTTCTTTTTTTTTTTTTAAATTTTTTTGATTTATTTATTTATTATATGTAAGTACACTGTAGCTGTCTTCAGACACACCAGAAGAGGGCGTCAGATCTCGTTACAGATGGTTGTGAGCCACCCATGTGGTTGCTGGGATTTGAACTCCGGACCTTTGGAAGAGCAGTCGGGTACTCTTACACACTGAGCCATCTCACCAGCCCCTATTTTTGGTTTTTCAAGACAGGGTATCTCTGTGTAGCCATGGCTTTCCTGGAACTCTCTCTGTAGACTATGCTGGCCTTGAACTCAGAAATCTGCCTGCCTCTGTCTCCCAAGTGCTGGGATTAAAGGCGTGCACCACCATTGCCCGGCTGAATAAATCTTTAAACATAACTGTGTAGCTATGTCTCATGACAGGAGTTTGGCTAATTTCTCAAGGGACATCAGACAGTAGCCCTGGGTTTATCAGTAGGCTTACCTTTCTCCTGTTTGTAATGTCTTCAGACAGGTTCTCCTCTCCCTGGCAGTGCTTACCAAAGAGACTGCTCTGTTCATTTAATGAACATTTGTTAGTAGTAACACTGCAGATACCACTTAGGTTGCAGTGGGAATGTGCATTGAAGCTGCAGGATTGAGCCACAGTTCTTTATGAAGTACCATAGTGTCACAGGAAAACTGCCTTAGCACTCCGAAGTGTAGGCTTGGGCCTAGAGGGAACCCTCGGGAAGGGTGTGTGCTTTACCCCCTGTGCTTTTCAGGGAAGGAGATCACTCTGCTGATGCAGACACTGAACACGCTGAGTACCCCAGAGGAGAAGCTGGCTGCACTGTGCAAGAAGTATGCTGAGCTGGTCAGTCCATGCCCTTTCCTCCTTTCATACCCTCCCTCCCTTTGGAAAGTCATCAGGCTACCTGGGGTAGGAGCTAGGGTGCAGGAACACATATTGGCTTAATTTCTGTTAACTTTTTCTTTTAATTCTCCCACTGCTATCTGTTAAATGAGAAATTAGTTTCCAGTCAGTAAGAAGAGAAACTTTATTAGTAAATTTCCCAATGATTTCAGGTGGTAGAATTCTGGCGTTGGTCCCAGATATTGTGTAGTTATATCTTGATGTGTCTGTACATGCATCTCCCCAGGATGCTCTGCCTCCTGATTGGCCGTCTTTGGGGTGGCTCTTGTTCTTTTACCTCCTTAGCTCTCAGTCCTGAGTGAAGTGAAAGTTAGCTCTAGGAGCTTGATTCAGTTCTTGAGACAAGGTAATGACCTCCATGTTGGATCATGGGAAATACCAAGGCATGGTGGTGTGTCCGTTAGTTAATTCCTGGAGGATCAGGAATTCAAGGCCAGCCCAGACTACAGGGTCTTGTCTTGAAAATGAAACCCCACCACCACCACCACCACCACCACCACCACCAAAGAAAGAATGCCAAGTATGGTCTTGCCACCTTTCTTATTGTAAAAGTGTAGAGTGGATTGAGGGTAGAGAGATAGAGAGGAGTAAAGGAGGGGCTGGTCAGGTGGCTCAGTGTTTAAAAACAGTGACTGCTCTTCCAGAGGACCTGGGATTGATTCTAAGCACCCACATGGTAGCTCACAACCATCTTTAACTATAGTTCCGGGCACTCTGAAGTCCTCTTCTAGACTCTGCAAGTACCAGGCCCACAAGTATAGTGTAGACATAGATGCAGGCAAAACACAAAGAAACATTAAGTAAAATTAAAAGAAATACAGAGCCTAGTAGAGTGGTATACACCTTTGATCCCAGCACTTGGGAGGCATACGCAGGTGGATCTTTTGAGTTGAAGGCCAGCCTGGTCTACAGAGTGAATTGACAGTGAGTTCCAGAAAGAAAAACAAAGTCCATTTTGGAAGGCTTTAACTAGGAGAATACTGATGCTACAAAGGAGGAGGAATTGAGCTCCTGGGGTAACATTCTTAATATAGGAGGGGGCTAAGGCCTAACGCACAAGGAGGGAGGCTCCAGCAGTCTGTACCTGTCTGTAAGTGAAGAAGACAAGTACAGTCAGAGATGGGGGGCGTGTGCTGCTAGTCCCCTGGTTTCCTCTGAGTTTCCAGGGAAACAAGAATGATGACAATATCTGGGGTGGGAAGATATAAAGAGGAGATAAGCAGTTGTCTCGGAAAGGGGTGTATATCATTGGAGAAAGTGGTGGTGGCCTTTCTGGGCAGAAGGGAGCCTTCCAAGGATTGGTATAAGGAAGACTTCTTTTTTTTTTTTTTTTTGGTTTTTCAAGACAGGGTTTCTCTGTGCAGTCCTGGCTGTCCTGGAACTCACTCTGTAGACCAGGCTGGCCTTGAACTCAGAAATCCACCTGCCTCTGCCTCCCAAGTGCTGGGATTAAAGGTGTGCGCCACCACTGCCCGGCTAAGGAAGACTTCTTTAAGCAGGGTTGCTTCGGTACTTGTGCAGCATAAGGGAAAGGGGCTTTACTGGGATTAAAGAATAAGCCAGGGTAGAAGGTGAGTCAGTTAGGAGAAAAGAATGAAGCCCAGTAGTTGCAAGTCTATTAGGATGAGAAATGGAGGAACCATAAATACTGATGGGGATTTAAAGAAGTGGTGACGGTCCTGGCGTGGAGTGATAGGCCAGTGCTACTCAGGACAGCAGCCTCACCCCAGCTGATAGATGGCTAGTCTGATTTGGATCTGCTAAGCTATGAGAACTGCATCAGCCTTTAAAGGCCTAAGATTAAAATGTAAAATATACCGGGCAGTGGTGGCGCACGCCTTTAATCCCAGCACTCGGGAGGCAGAGGCAGGCAGATTTCTGAGTTCCAGGGCAGCCAGGGCTACACAGAGAAACCCTGTCTTGAAAAAACTTTTAAAAAAAAGTAGTAGTTGTAGCCAGGCAGTGGTGACACACCTTTAATCCCAGCTCTCAGGAGGAGAGGCACAACAGTGGATTTCTGTGAGTTCGAGGATATCGAGGGCTACACAAAAAAACCTCATCTTCAACACCTCCCCCCCACCCCCCAAATAAAAGAGTAGCAGTTGTTGGAAAAAGCAGTGTCTTGAGAAAGGAGTGTGGTGCAGACAGGCTCTGAATTGGTAGCATGTAGATTAGTTGTCTGATAGGATGTGGGTATCCCAACAGAGTGGACCATGGGCTCATCCAGTGGAGTCAACTGGGATAGAGGCTGGGATCTGATGGCGGACTTCATTGGTCTTGGTCATTATTCATTATTATTTCCCCAAGAAACCCTTGGTTAGCCTGCACAGTTTCTGGGAGGAGCATGAGAAGTTCCCGTGCTTTTGGTGTGTGAGCAGGCTCTTGTTGGAGCTGTTGTGCCTGGAGTGGAAGGGGTGAATAGTGGTTAGCTTAGGAATCTCTAGAGCTGTGTAACGGTGCCCTGCAGACACTTATGCCTCCTGTTCTCAGCTGGAAGAGCATCGGAACTCGCAGAAGCAGATGAAGCTCCTGCAGAAGAAGCAGAGCCAGCTCGTGCAGGAGAAGGACCATCTGCGAGGGGAACACAGCAAGGCTGTCCTGGCCCGAAGCAAGCTTGAGAGTCTGTGCCGGGAGCTGCAACGGCACAACCGGTCCCTGAAGGTAGGCCCATCAGTATCCATTGGGACTTGTGGGCAACTGCGGCTATGCTATACAGTGAGTTCTGGGCCAGCTTGGATTTCATAGGAAGATTTACTATAGAAGAAGAAGTAACAGCAGCAGCAGCTTAGGCTTAGCTCAGTCCCAGGTCCACCAAAGAACAGCTGTGCCTACCTTGCCTGGCGTGCAGGAAGCACCAGATGCGTCAGCCGGAGTCAGCTCCCTCTGCAAACACTCAGCTTCCTAAAACCACAGAGATTGTTTGTCCTGACACCCAGTGTAAAAGCTCTCATCCATGATAAGGGGAACCTGATGGCTTTTCAGATCTGCGCTGAGAGGGGCAGGAGCAGGGTGTGGCAGGAGGGTGTGGGACAGCAGAGCTGCTCAAGAGCACACTTCCCAGTCCTAAGCCGTTTCAGCAGACCTTGGGCACCACAGTAGGCTCCAGAGTCCCCTGCCAAGTAAACCTTTATGGGACCTCAGGATGCAAGGTGGGGAGATGGATCAACCAAGAGCGTGCTTCCCACTGCCAGCATAAGGCCTGGAGCCCGGCGGCAGAGCTGGCCTAAGTAGTGTACCTCGGTGAAGTATGGAGGACTAAGAGATGGCTGAGTAGTAACCTAGTAGTCTTCCAGAGGACCCGATTACTGTTCCTGCACCCACATTCGGCTGTCCGCAAGCCATTTGAGGAGATCTGATACTCTAATCTGACTTCTGGACACCTGCATACATGTGACATACATTCACAGAGACACATAAATATACAGAAATTTTTAAAAGCTTAAGCCAGGCGTGGTGGCGCACGCCTTTAGTCCCAGCACTTGGGAGGCAGAGGCAGGCAGATTTCTGAGTTCGAGGCCAGCCTGGTCTACAGAGTGAGTTCCAGGACAGCCAGGACTACACAGAGAAACCCTGTCTCGAAAAAAACAAAAACAAAAATAAAAACTAAATAAATAAAAAAGCTTAAAACAAAACCAACAAGAAGTGGGTGGGCAGATAGATAACCCAGTGGGTGACAGGCAGACAGATAACCCAGTGGTTAGGGCATGGGCCGCTTTTCTAGAGAAGCCGCTTCAGTGCCCACCTCTCACATGGCAGCTCACAACTGTCTAACTCCAGTGGCAGGAGGTCCATGACTCTCTTTAAAAAGTACAAACTTCTCGTGAATTCCAGGACAGCCAGGGCTACACAGAGAAACCCTGCCTCGAAAAACCAAAATAAATACATACATATATACATACTAAGGTAAAGAAAGCTTGGTGATGGCACTTGACCTCTGGCCTCTAGGTGCACACATGTGCAGTACTATTTATTTATTTATCTATATCTATTTATCTGTTTATTTATTTTGGTTTTTCGAGGCAGGGTTTCTCTGTGTAGCCCTGGCTGTCCTGGAACTCACTCTGTAGACCAGGCTGGCCTCGAACTCAGAAATCCGCCTGCCTCTGCCTCCCGAGTGCTGGGATTAAAGGCATGCGCCACCACGCCCAGCTATAATCTTTAAAAAACAAAAAAACAAAACAAAAAAAACTTAAAAACCAAAACTAGGTAAGAGTATGTGTGTCCATGTCCTTTACCAATTGTGTGCTGAGGAATTTTATCTACAGACTAAATTTCAGAAGTGAAATGGCTGGGTCAGTGGGCACAGCACTAAGTGGCTAATTGATAGAATCGTCTAGGCTGTCTTCATAAAAGTGGGAATGTTTAGGTGCCTCATTTCTTACAACTCTGCTAGTCCTGAATATGACTACATTTTGTTATATTGTTCTCTGTGGGGAACAGGAGGGACTAAAGGACATTAAAATGGACACAAATTGAAACAAGCAGAAATACTTAATCTAGAGTCTGGGAACAAGAATTCAGGCTGTCCAGCTGTTGCAGAATGGCACTTAGCATGGACCCTGAGTATTCTTGGGAGAGTCGCTTGATAACACCTGATTTACAGAGAGGCATGTTAGGAAACCCCATTGTATGACGTCCTACATCCTTGGTGCTCCCCAGGGCCCAAATCGCTGTTGGCAAAGACTGGACTTTGGAACTAGTTAGGGGAGCTTTGTGCAAGGCTGGCAACTATGGACAATTCTTTTCTTCAGGAAGAAGGCGTGCAGCGAGCCCGTGAGGAGGAGGAGAAGCGCAAAGAAGTGACTTCACACTTCCAGGTGACACTGAATGACATTCAGCTGCAGATGGAACAGCATAACGAGCGAAACTCCAAGCTGCGCCAGGAGAATATGGAGCTAGCCGAGAGGCTCAAGAAGTTGATCGAGCAATACGAGCTTCGTGAGGAGGTGAGCTGCAGGCGATTGAGGCCAGCAGCTTGGGAGTCTGTAGTGAGTGCCAGGGCCTGGGGCCGCAACTGCAGGCCTGGGCTTGCTCTTCCTTCAAGAGATGTATCCTGTAGATAAGGAGCTGAAATAAATGGAAAGAAGAGATTACACACACACACACACCAGTGCTTATCCCTGGTGTCTGAACCGGACATCTGTAGAGTATTCAGTGCTAGAGTGGAGGCGTGTCCTCGTCCCAGCTCCGCATCAGACCTGTACATCAGACCATGCCATTCCCAAGGACATGGGTCGGCAGGAGACCGGATGAAGTGCCTTGTTTCCTAGAGTTGGGGCTTTCTTGAAAGGGAACTCCTGACTCCATAAATTACCTTTTCTGCAGCATATCGACAAAGTCTTCAAACATAAGGACCTGCAGCAGCAGCTAGTGGACGCCAAGCTCCAGCAGGCCCAGGAGATGCTGAAGGAGGCAGAGGAGCGGCACCAGCGAGAGAAGGAGTTTGTGAGGCTCAGGCCCCAGGGCTGTGGTGGGGCTGGAAGGAAGTGGGCTGGGTTCTGGCTTAGTTCAATCTATTTCTTATGGATGGGAGAGATTTTGCCTGCCCAATCCAGTAATTGCCTGTCCAGACAGCAGTCTGAGAGCAGGTAGCCTCAGTGGGTCCAGTGCTTGTGGCTAAAGAAGGTCAGACATACCCTCAGGGGCTTCTGACAGGTTCTGGGGTCCTGTCTTGGAAATAGCTCCTGAAGGAAGCGGTGGAGTCCCAGAGGATGTGCGAGCTGATGAAGCAGCAGGAGACCCACCTAAAGCAGCAGGTGAGACGGGAACCTGACCTGCAGTTTCCAGGATGCTTTCACAAGGGCCCATCTGCAGGGCAGTGGAGACAGGACTGTCATAGCCTGGCTTTGTGCCAGCTGGCCTGTTGGTGTCGGCCAAGTCTTTTATTTATGTGTGTTTTGTTTCCCCAAAGACAAAGTTTCTCTGTGTAGCCCTGGCTGTCCTGAAACTTGCTTTGTACACCAGGCTGGCCTGGAACACAGAGATTTGCCTGTCTTAGCCTCCTAAGTAATGGGATTAAATGTAGGCATGTGCCATCATGCCAGGCATTTTTGTTGTTCTTTGAAGAACAGGTCTCTGAGTTTAGCTGTGGCTACAACTAACCCAGAACTTACCTTGTAGACCAGGCTCTCTGGTGGCCTTGAACTTGTGACAGTCCTCTGACTCCCAGATGCATGAGGCGTTAGCTACCAGGTCTAGCTCAATTCTGTCTACTTTTATTTTGCTGTATTGATATGCATATGAGTGTTTTGCATGGATGTATATTTTTCCCCACTTGTGTTCCTGGTACCTTTAGAGGTTAGAATAGTTCCAGACAGTTGTGGTCTCCATGTAGGTGCTGGGAATTGAACCCAGGTCCTCTGGAAGATCAGCCAGTGATCTTAACCTCTGGCCGTCCCTTCAGCCCTATCAGTGTATGCTTCGTTTTGTTTTGTTTTGTTTTGTTTTGTTTTTGTATGAGACCAGTGTCTCCACATGCTGACGTCTTCCCAAGGCTGACTTTGCAGGATTGTCGTGTTGGAACACATCCTTGCTGTGCACGACTTTGCTTGTGTGGTATTAGGAGATGGTGTCTCAGTAGAGTGGCTCTGTCCGCGTTCCTCCTCATCGTGCTCCTGTGCTTCTTACGCAGCTCGCCCTGTACACGGAGAAGTTTGAGGAGTTCCAGAACACACTTTCCAAAAGCAGTGAAGTGTTCACCACGTTCAAACAGGAGATGGAAAAGGTAACACAGGGAGGCCCTCAGCCTGGCCAGGACGGTGGGCGTTCTGGCCGCTTCCTTCAGACCTGAGCTGCCCTGGCAGCCTCACAGGCACTCTATATATCAAGAGGTAGTTAGAAGGGGCCATAGCTCCCTCTCCTGCCAGAGGGGACAGTTTCTGTTTGTTTTTCTATTATTGTTTGGTTTGATTTCTTTATTTATGCTGGAATTTTAAATAGAGAATATGCATTCTACTAGGCTTCAATGGTAGCTTTTTTTTTTTTTTTAATTTTATTTTATTTCTTTAGAGATGTAGTCTCTCTATGTAATCCTGGTTTCCCAGGAACTCTCAGTGTAGACCAGGCTGGTCTTGAACTCATAAATACCCACCCTGCCTCTACCTCGAGAGTGCTGGGATAAAGGCACCCAGCATATTTTTAAACAATATTGTGAATAGATATGTATGTGTATGGGCTATGCATATGGCAATTATCCAAGTACCATTTACAGGAGTTGAATCTGTGGGTTTGGGGCATGGAGCTCATCGTTAGCCTCGGCAGCAAGTACCTCCTTATTTCCTAAGCAGTCTTGTCAGCCCCTCAGTGGTCAGCTTAACTTGAGGCTCCCAGTTGGCAGAGACGTGCAGATAGCCCATCTCTGACCCTTTCTTTTCATCTGTGGTGTAACAGATGACAAAGAAGATCAAGAAGCTGGAGAAAGAAACCACCATGTATCGATCCCGGTGGGAAAGCAGCAACAAGGCTCTGCTGGAGATGGCTGAAGAGGTGGGTGGAGGGCCGCGGACTGGTCTGTGGGCCTTTTCCCCTGCTGTCACTCAGTCACTGACACTACACGGGAACTGGGGCTGCGTTTCCAGGAGCACTTATCCAAGTGAGCCCTTTTGGGGACCTTTTTTATGTCTGCACATTTTTTTGAGATCTGAGAGTGGTCCGTGGTCCTGTTTAACAATCGACAGTTTAAAGATGCCTGTGGTGTGTCAGGGTATCTGGCAGACAAGTAGAATACATCCTCTGGCCCTCGGCTGGGGCTGTTTACTACATGGGCCAGCTTTTGGGTTTAAGCTGCCCAGACTTGAGGATGTGAACGTCTCACTGAATGCTTCATTTCTCTACCTAGAAAACCGTCCGGGACAAAGAGCTGGAGGGCCTGCAGGTGAAAATCCAGCGGCTGGAGAAGCTGTGCCGAGCACTGCAGACCGAGCGCAATGACCTCAACAAGAGGGTACAGGACCTGACTGCAGGGGGCATCACTGACATTGGCTCTGAGCGGAGGCCAGAGGCCACCACTGCCTCCAAGGAACAAGGGGTTGAAAGTCCTGGGGCTCAACCAGCCAGCTCTCCAAGGGCCACAGACGCTCCTTGCTGCTCGGGAGCCCCGAGCACAGGAACAGCAGGCCAGACAGGGCCTGGAGAGCCCACCCCTGCCACTGCCTAGAGATCACGGTGCTTGGGCATGCTGGGACAGGAGCAGCAGCCCAGTCAGGCCTCGTCCATGCAAGGCTTCCACACGGAGCAGCCCAGGGCTGAGGCCGTCGGACACTTGGCAATTGTGAATTTTGTGGGTTAGTCTTACATGGATGGGCAGGCGTGCAGACCCTCATGCGGTTCTATAGTCAACACCTGTAGGTGCACTGTGGGCTTTCACCTCGGACAGTGTGCAGATGAAGTTGGAGACTCTGAAAACGGAAGAGTCATAGAAGATGTCATCTGAAGCTGCCGTCACAGTAAGCTGGCAGGTCAGATGACTCCAATATTTTCCTACCCAGCTCTAAGGCTCAGACCCCTCTTGGCCTTTTCAGAGCTCATGACAAGTGAAAGCACCCAGGCCTGGACTCCTCCTTTTTGTGAGCAGAACTTGGGCGATTTGGGCTCTCGTCCCTCCCTCGCTGCCCTGGAGGTTCCATTGCTTCTCTTAACCTGGGAATGGTGTCCCTGGCAGAGTCTTTGTGGGGCAGAAGTGGAGGTGTGCCTGTGTGGGAGGGAATCCCTCAGGCCCACTTCTCCTCCGATAGTGCCAGGTCCAGGCCAGTGTCGCTTCTCAGTTCTCAGTAGCCTTATCATTCACAGGTGCCTCTAGCCTGCACAAATAATTGACAAATGTCACCCAAAGGATTCTTTTGGGAGGGTTTTTGTTTGCTTGTTTTGCATAAGAGTTTGTATTAAAGAACTTCAAAGGAAGGAACAGGGATACTCTAGCAGTGGTCCTCAGGTGCCTGGCCTCCAGTACCCCACTTGGAACCACCCTGTCAGGGTCCTTTGCCATGTGGGTGCCAAGGTATCCTGCTTGGGAAGATGAGATATTTCAGAGAAGGGAAGAGGCTTCTAATGGCTTTGCCACAAGCTTGCCTATGGGCTTCAGCCTAGGAGGCAACCACTGGTTCCCATCACTTCTCCATGCAGCCTTTGCTGGACCGCAGGCCCACGTGCCCCTTGGCGCATGGTCGTTTCTTGGCTCCTGCCCCTCACCTCCATCTCAGAGGTGTGGTTTTTGAGGACTGCTCTTGTGCCATTTCCTTCGAACCCTCTTGGCCAAAAAGTGAGTCCTTGGGATTTCACTTCTTCCTGCCTAAGCTGGCTGGTAGGTCAAGAACAGACATCCCAGGAACCAAAATAGCTGTGAGGAGTTGTCTTCACCGTCCCTCCCCACCCTCCTCAGTGTTACTGTGGTCTCGGGGCTCTGCTGAAGCTCTCGTGACTGCACACCTGCCAAGGTGTTGAGTCAGTTTCCACAACAGCTTTTCTGGAGTGACCGTCTGGGAAGCTGAGGCTTCTCTTCCATACACTGAGACTGGATGGAATTTTGCTTCTTGTATTTCAACTATTGCAAGTTTATCTTTCATAACTAGCCTCTAAGCCCCCACACACTCAAATTAAACATTGAGCTGGGTGTGTGATATATTCCTGTAATCCCAGAGCTCAGCAGAGCTAGGAAGCAGGACCCCTTGTCAGGAAACCAAAAAGTAAACAGCTGGAAGAAAACATCTCGTGCTGATGATCATGTGTTTAAATCCAGAAATTACAAATTAATGACCCCTTTCCCATGTCACAGGCTCTACCATTTCAAATACTTGCTACCCTGGTATATTTATTCACTCAGGGTGCCCAGCAGCTGTGTGTTGAGGCTTTGCCATCTCCAGCTGGAATCTGTTGTCCTGTGGAATTTCTCCCAAGGTCTTATATCTTGGAAATCATAGTATTCTTCCGGTTCCAGTGAGGCCTCAGCCCACACTCCAGGCTGAGATCTGACCTGTTAACCCATGGGGCTCCTTAGGCCACAGAGATGTAAGGGTGAGGCATCTTCCTGCCTCCTTGAAGACAGAAGGACCTTGTGTGGTCCACTACATTGGCTTGCCTCACTTCAGCTACCTCTTAAAGCTTGTGCAGGGTGACAGCTGCTGGGTCTCAGTGTGGCAGGCCAGAGAACCTTGGCTTTCCCTCCATCCACTTGTAGGCACCCAGGGCAATGCAGATAGTAATCTCTCCCTTCTACCTTCTCCCCTCTGACCATATCTACAGTCACTACAGCTGCTCTGCTTTCCAAAGTCAGCCCAGGAGACTGGGCCAGCTTCAGGGAGGCTGCCTGTCTGTGAGAGGGCCAGCGCCTTCCTCACTTGGGCAAGTCCCCTGCACATGACCTCATTTTAGGACCAAGAGCTATGTTGGTTTCTTAGATTGTTAGCTTTTTCTCTAGAGGACCACAGTGGGTATGGCTTGGAGTCCAGGGCCCTTGGCTATACAAACAATATTTAGGTCCTTGTCCAGGGGAGAACTTCGTGTATGCCATGTCAGCCCCACTTTTTGTCGTTGTTTTCCATGAGGCTTTTTTGGACCATGGTCGGAGCTTAGGCACTTTCTGTAAGAATGTTTCTGTAAAGATGGTTATTTAACGCTTCCTAGTCCCCATCATGTTAGTCCTCCAGAGCGCTAACCCAGAGGCCAGTGGAACTGCCCAGGTGTCCACAGAGGGGCTGCAGCCTGCAGAGAACTGCTCCAGCCCCCCTCCACCTTAGTAGCATGTGTGGACCACCAGGCATCTGACTGCCCTTGACCAGCCTCGGGTAGGAGGGCTGCCTCTGTCCCCATGACTGCTTTCCTTTGCCACCCATACTTGTTTGAAGTTGTGCTGACAGCTTTTTTTTTTGTACCCTTTCCCGTTCCCAGTTTGCGTTGGAATTGGCAGCAGCCAGGGACTTGCTATTGATGAATTTTACATTAAATAGTCCTGTTGCCTTACCTGTATCTCAGCCAATCGAATTATTGGATCTTTCTGGATCTGCAGAGTGGCAGTGGCCGGTCATCGTCCCACATCCTCCTGGCCACAAGTTGAGGACCATGACAGATTCTTTAGCTGTGTTTGCTCTTGGCATAGAAAAAAAAAAAATCAAAGGACATAAGTAAAAAATGTTAGACATTTCAATAAGGTGTGTACAGCTGCAATCCCAGCATGGAAAGGCTGAGGCATGGTTGCTATGAGTTCAAGGCTGCCTTGGGCAATATCAGCTAGGCTTATATGAGCAGAAACCCTATCTCAAGGGGCGGGGCTGAGGCTCTCCAGGTGGGGTGCCCTTGTTCCCAGCACTCTGAGGTCAGCCTGATGCACATGTAGTGTTCCAGTTTGCTGTAGTGAGACCCTGTCTCAAAAAGGGCGTGAGGAGGAGGGGTGGCTCCCCAGATGCTAGAGAGGATCTGCTCCTTCAAGTTGCCTTTTGTTCTCCATATATACAGCTTGACACCCACCGCCACTCATGCACTGGTGCTCATATAATACATGTAATTTTTAAAAAAAAACGTAGCTACTGAGAGGAAACAAAGCTTTAAAGCAGAAGTCCTGAGAAGGACAGACAAGTCATGACCTCATCCAATACTCAGTTGAACCTAGTGTGGGAGAACATGCCTTTAACCCAAAGGCAGAAGCAGACTAGTGAGACAGGTGCCCAGGAGGGTGAGGGGAGAGATGAGGTTTGTGTTTAGGTGTTCCTTAGGAGTTCAGAGCAGACCCAGAGGGCCTTGAGGACCTATTGAAGGAAGGTGTTCACACAGCTGAGTAAGGGGTAGGAAGCTACTGGGTCTGTGCTCTCGCCCTCCTGGGGAAATGCGCATGCGCGCGGCCTTAGTAGTTCCCTAATTCAGCTGGTTTCCTCTAAGGGACACTGTAGGTGGCCTCAGCCAGCACCAGGTCTCTGGGTTGGTTGGGCAGAAAAGATGGAACTGCTCAGCTTTATAGGGGCTGTCCCTTGATTCCTTCTAGCCAGAAGCGGTAGACAAATTGATTCTAAAAGTCCTCCAGTAGGGGTGGAGAGGATTCCTTTCCTGCCTCCGCATCAGGAGCTTGCAAGCGCAAGTGGCTCCGCAAAAGCTTCTGGCTCCTCAGGGAAGCAGCTGAAGGTGGCAACCCCGGGTGCTCCTGGGCCCACTGTCACTTTGATGAACGAAGCTGGCACCCTGCTCCAGCAGCAATTCTGAGAGGAAAGGGACCTTCCAGCGTGCTCCCCTCCCTCCGGTTCTTGGTTGTTTAGAAGTCTTGGATTAGAGTTGCTTCCTAGAGCAGTTTGCATGTTAACAGCACCTGGAAAAGATCCCAGAAGCAACACCTCTGGGTGCCCACAGCCAGGGAAACCTACTGTTGTTGCTAAAGGAAAAGGGAAGATGGATGCTTTGTTGCCTAGGTCGCTTTAATTTGAGCCTGCTGGGCAGCCTGACACCCTCTCCTGTGGCATCGGATGCTGTTCTGGAGATCTGAACCAGACTCCTCTGCCAGATCTTCAAATAGCCTCATTGGTGGGACCTCCCTCCTCCAGCAGCACAACCGCCAACAGTTCTGGGCCAGCCTCCTTCCGGAGCTCTCACGCCCCACCTCCTGCCAGCCTGCTTGGGATCCTATTTGCTCTGGTTCGGAGGTGGGGAGAGGCCCTGTCAGTTCTTCAGCGCTTACAGGCTAGGAGTATCTGGATGTCACAGGACAGCGACCGTGCCCAGGAATGAGTGACAATTGATTATTTTCCGTAAAATCGGGATAACAGTTATGTCTCAGGATTGAATGTACATAAAAGGCTTAACAGGGTGCTGGGTACTGATTGTCTTTGTTCCTTCTGGTGTCCGCCCCTCATTTTCCCGTATACTTATATATTGCCTCTGCCCACACATTCATTTAGCCCCATCATTTCCCTACCACCCCTGCTGCAAACAAAGCCACCACCATTTTGTAAGGGATCCCCTCCAAACGTGACAAGAAAAGGAAATGATTTTAAATCCATATCCCGTAACTAACAGTGCTCCTTTAGTTCTTGTGGGAGGTAGGGAAGGGGAACTGTTAAATCGACGGAAGTACTCTCCTCCGGCTCCGCTCCCAGGGAATCCAAAGAGGGCTACTTTCTCTTTAAATGCAAATCATCTCCAGCCAGCTTAGCTCCCTCCAGCTCCAGTTCCCCTGAGGAGAGAGAAAGCAGGGTGAAGGGAGATTGCAAAGAAGCACTGTTTCACACTCCAGACCCCAAACTTCCAGGTCAGTAGAACCCCAAGGGGGCGAGAAGGGAGTGAGGAGGATGGGGGCGGGGTGCCGCACCTGATGCTTGTTTTTTGAAGCCCGAATTGAGAACTGAATCTTTCCTTAGGCACATCTCAGGCGGATCACAGTCGCTCTGGCTGCCGCTTCCATCAGGTCTCTTACTGGGTCACACTGCTGCTACATGGAGAGAAAAAGAGTTCTGTCTCCCACCACCACCACCCCCCACCCCACCCCCGAGCCCCACTGATGCCACCCAGCTGTTCCATGCCAGCTTAAACGCTTAATGTTCCGATTTGACCATCGCCCTCTCGGAAGTAAAGTGAGGGAGCTGAGACCTCCCCTGGAGAGGACCTCAGCAGACCAGATACCTAGGTGATGGGGCTGTAGGGGAGTCAAGCTAAGCTAATCAAGTCAGAGTTACATTGTTGGAGGTCTAGCCCCTAAAGACTTTCTAACTAGAAAAAGAAGAGACTAGAAGCTGTCCTGGGAACTTCTGGGCAGCCCTGGCATGTGTAGTTGAAGTGAAGTGGAAGAGAGGCCAGTGATGAGCCGGCTATTCCTGGTCCATATGATTGACACCAGGGTATTTCCAGGTGTCCCTGCCTTACCTTGGTTGCACCTCATGCAGTTAGTCAGTATCCGCTGCCATATACAGACCGTTGCCTAGCAAATGGCCTCCTGATCCTCAGCTTGCTCCCCTAGTCACATCCACCCTGTCTCCTGAGCATCTTCCTCTACAGCCCCAGGCTCTGGGCTGTAGTGACAGGAAAACAGCAAGATGACCCTGGTCTGGGCCAGCCCTCTCCAGCAGGCAGATGGGGCTGTCAGGAAGAAAAGGGCTTTGCTGGCCTTGGGAGGTCCTTCAGATGCATAGCTACAGTCCAGCAGCAGGCTGGCATATGACCCTGTACAGACAAGAGGACAGAGCTCCTGACTGATGGACAAAGATACATCTGAAGACCCTTCCTCTCAGACGAAAGAGGGTGCTGAGTGAAGGGATGATTTTGCCCCCTTCCTTCCCAGACCTGAGGTCCAACACACCACCCAATGGAAGACAAAAAGAAGAAACGGAGTCCTAAGCCCTGCCTGACCCAACCAGCACAGGCCCCAGGCACACTGCGCAGAGTCCCTGTGCCCACCAGCCACAGTGGCTCCTTGGCTCTGGGACTCCCTCATTTGCCATCACCCAAGCAGCGAGCCAAGTTCAAGAGGTGAGTAGGGAGGGGCTCTTGGCCAGACTGGAGACTCCCAGGTGTGAGCCGAGCACTGTGTAAGGAGGACCTGCAGACATCGACATCGCTGCTGAACAGCAGCCAATGCCTTACCCATTCACTGGGGATGTAGACCCGACGTGTCCTCAGGTACATAGAGACCACTGGCTCTAGCTCTGAGGAGGGAGTGAGTGAGTGTGACTGTGAGAGGAAGCTGCTAGACACTGATGAGGGGAGGTGATAATCAAGACTGAGAATGCCATGAGAACCAAGACACTGATGGAAGGGCCCCAGGAGTGTAGGGATAAACACCAGGGAGGACGATTCCTTCCTTTTAAATTCATTGTATTTTGGTCACCACGCTGGGAGATTGACCTCAAGATACTGATACTGGGCAAGTGCTCTCCCACTGTGCTTTCTCCCTCGCCCATTTAAGTTCTCTGCTCAGTTCTTTTTAAATAATGGAAGTCTGGCTGCAAGTGGTAGTGCAGGGCCATCATCCCAGCCCTTGGGTGGCAGAGGTGCAGGATCAGGAGTTCACAGATCATTGGCTACATAGAGAGTTTGAAGTTAGCCTGGGTTAGAAGAGACCCTACCTCAACAAAAACAAAACAAAACCAATGTTAAGAATTTTGGTGGCCAGGTGCGGTGGCACATGCCTTTAATCCTAGCATTGGGTGGCAGAGGCTGGTGCATCTCTCTGAGAACAGCTTGGACTACACAGTGAGTTCCCGCCAAGTCAAGGCTGAATAGTTAGACCTTGTCTCAAAAATAACAAAACAAAAGATAATTTGGATCCTACCCTAGGTCCAGGTTTGTTCCCATAAATACAATGTGTTCTTTTCCCCATTGTTCTAAATAAAACCAGTGTCCTCTGTGGGGCTCCATACCATCTGCCTGGCCAGCATGTACTGGCATGGCCATAGTAGATTTTATCCGGAGCTCAGGGCTGGCTCTTTGAGAATGGTAGGAAATGCAGTCGGAGAGGAAGGAAAGCCCAACTGGCTGCTGTGTTCAGGGCCACTCTGGGGAGAAGGATGTTGGCCTGCTGGAGCCAGAGCCACGCCTTCAAGGAGATGGAAAATTCAAAACAGTTTCTGGAACGGAACAAGAGCAGGGTGGTTTTTCGTGGGAGGTGCTTCGTTGGCAGTAAAAGAAGAAACTCCCTCAAGGCCAAGGACAAGTGACCTATCCAGAGTCACAGAGGCTTCATGGGCTCTCGGTCAGTCTCCTTGCAGGTAGGCCTCTGGCTACAGCATCCGTGGAAACAGATGCCTTTCTGCCCTCTTCCTTTCTCCCCTTCATCTGCTCCTTCCCTTAACCTATCCTGCTGCTCAGGACAGGCCCAGAGAACAAACACCAGTTTGTGTTGGTGAGTGGGTGGGGCAGATGCAGTAGTGCAGAGAGACATGACACACCTATGACCACAGTCATGTCTACTTTACCCAGAGCAGGCAAGGAGAAATGCCGACCGGTGCTGGCTGGAGGTGGAGGCGGCTCCGCAGGCACACCCCTGCAACACTCCTTCCTGACAGAGGTGACAGATGTTTATGAGATGGAGGGAGGACTGCTGAACTTGCTCAATGATTTTCATTCAGGCCGCCTGCAGGCCTTTGGTAAGTCCGGGAGCAGGGCAGTTCTGTGGGTGCTGCTGGGGATCTTGGTCTGGGGACAGGCTGGGGTTAGGGTCCCAGGCTGCCTCCTAAACTCAAGAGTTGTCCAGGGAAGGAATGTTCCTTCGAGCAGCTGGAGCATGTTCGGGAGATGCAGGAGAAGTTGGCCAGACTGCACTTCAGCCTGGATGTGTGTGGGGAGGAAGAGGACGAGGAAGAAGAGGAGGATGGGGTCACAGAAGGCTTGCCTGAGGAGCAGAAGAAGACAATGGCTGACCGCAACCTGGACCAGCTGCTTAGCAATGTGGGTCATAGAGCTGGCTGTTGTGGATCCTGGGACACCAAGGGTGGAGAGGGCACAGGCTCCCAAGTCTCCCATGGAAAGTTGGGTACATGAACCCAAGAGTTGTGAGCCCCCCCTCCCCCAAGCTCCACCAGTAGGCCTTCCCCAGAGCATCCAGGTTTGTTCTGGGTCCCCTGACATAAACCTTTTCTCTGTGTTGACAGCTGGAAGATCTTAGCAATTCCATGTATCCTTTCCAAGGGGCCTTAGGGATTCACATGCCGCTAGGGTGAGGGAGAAATGAGGAGCAGGAGATGAGTTTCTTCGTTCCTATCTCTATTCACACATAACAAATATTCCCATCTTCAGCTCTCATACTGACTCAGAATTGGCAACAAACTGGCCCCACTTAAGAGGAATGTAGAATTTCCCAAATTCTAAGGGAAAAATGCATCAGGTGTGGTGACACAAAATGTTAATCCCAGCACTTGGAAGGCAGAGGCACGGAAGTGGAGCTCTTGGGTTTTGAGGTCATCCAGATCTACATAGTGAGTTCTAGGACAGCTAGAATTAAACAAACAAACAGAGCAGGGCCATGGAGGAGAGAAAAATGCATGTAAGAAGTATGTTTCAAACAGTGATATCTTTTTTGTTTGAGACCGTCTCACTGTGTAAGCCCTAGCATGATGGAAATCTTTGAAGCAGACACCGACACATAGCAAAGCTTGTCTGCTGTTCTCCTGCCCTTTCCGCCTTTTCTGTTAGGGGGCAAGAGAGATTCTGGGATTCGAAACAGGGTTTCTCTTTGTAGCCCTGGCTGTTCTGAGTAAAGCAGGCTGGCCTTGAACTCACAGAGATACAGAGATCCACCTGCCTCTGCCTCCCAAGTGCTGGAATTAAAGGCATATGCCACCACATCTGGCTTTCAGATTTTAATCTTTTTTTAAAGATTTATTTATTTATTTATTATATGTAAGTACACTGTAGCTGTCTTCAGACGCACCAGAAGAGGGCATCAGATCTCATTACGGGTGGTTGTGAGCCACCATGTGGTTGCTGGGATTTGAACTTCGGACCTTCGGAAGAGCAGTCGGGTGCTCTTACCAACTGAGCCATCTCACCAGCCCCCAGATTTTAATCTTTATTTAGGTGGTTGTGCCCTGGTGTGGTGGTCCTGAACACACACACACACACCTGTACAGTGTGGGAAGACGTGGATACACAGGTCCAAAGTGTCACAGTCCTTGACTGACACAGACAGAAGCTACACTTGGCAGAGAATGCTGAGCCTGAGGACCAGCCAGCTGCGTAGGTGTCGCCTAAACTCTTCTGCTACTCTCCTCTTCAAACTGTGAATTTTACGGATTCGGAAGCCCCTTGGTGCTATGGGGTCGGGGGCACTGGTTGGAATTAAACAAACAGAAAAGCGACTACTCGGTGCTCTCCTTGTTCTCACTGTGCCAAACACAGGGTTGGGGAGGGGGGCCGCACCCGGATGCGTGCGTCTGACGGAGAAGCCCAGCGTGTGTCCCTGGAGACGCGGGTGGGGCCCTATGTTTGCGCATGCCCAGGAGCGGCGCTGTCTGAAGACTCACTGCGCAAACGCACGCAAGCGAGTGACGCACAGCGCAGGGCGGTTGGCGAGGAGATGGATCCCGACCTTTTCCTTCGAAAGGTGTCTACATTGCAGGTCGGGATGGAATTGCGAGTGCACCTGGGGTGAGGGGCTGGACCTTCCGGCGAAATGCTGTCACATAACATCTTACTCGCACGCCCCCGCACTGCACTGAAGAATGCGGAGCTCTGGCCGGGTTAGGGAAGAGAATGAGGGTCAGCATCTTCTCTTCAGCTCCCAGAGCTCCAAACCACACTCGCCTAACCCTTCCCCATGACCGTGTTCCCTCTGGCAGCCCCCAGCATGCAAAGATCTCTCTCTTTTGGGCTCAGAGGTCGAGTGCTTGCCCACCATGTGCAAGGGCTTGGCAACGACAAAATCAAGAGTGCTTGCCAAAATACCGTTTTTCCAAAAATGTTAAGGGCTAGCTTTTCCACTTGTTCTCTACATTAGGCCGGCTTCCGAGGCTTCTTGGTCCGACGTCAATTCCAGAGCCTTCGAGCCGAGTATGAGGCAATTGTACAAGAGATTGAGGGTGACCTCAGCACTCTTCAGTGGACTGGGGGCTGGATCCCCAAGCCCGTATTTCTCCCAGAGGTACGACACTGCAGGGGAAAGGAAAGGAGAACCTGCTATCGGGTTCAAGGGAATGGTGGGTCTTCCCTCTTTGAAGATTTATTTTAATGTGTGAGGGTGTTTTGCCTGTTGTTTGTACACTGTATGTAGCCTGGCACCCCCAGAGGTCCAAAGAGGACATTAGACCCTCTGGAACTGGAGTTAACAACTGTGAACCACCGTATGGGTGCTGGGAACTGAACCTGGGTCCTCTGAAAGAACGAGTTCCTTTAACTGCTGAGCCATCTCTCCGGCAAGCTCCAAAAGTCTGTAGACACAGAGCCTTACTAGGTAGTCCGGGCTGGCCTTGAACTCAACGGATTTCCTGCCTCAACCTCCCCAGATGCTTGCATTAAAGATGTATACTACCCCTTAGACTGGACTTGTTTTTTTCTGCCAAAAGCCTCAGTAGTCATTGGAAGAGAAAGCAGGTTCACTTCCTCACCCGAATCCCTAATCCTGCCCACTTGCCCACTAGACTATGGTTTCTAGACATGGGGGAGGGGGGGGGAGAGCGTTAGCCCTGCAATTCTCACCCCTTTCCAAATTCTCATAAGGCAAAATCTCATCAGTCCTGGAAAGCAGAGAAAATATCAAACCCAGAGCAGAAACTATGGAGCCATTCCCCACATAAAGACTCTGAAAAAGAGCTCATTTGGGAGGAGATGGTGCAGAAGAAGACAGAAAAGAGCCCAGCAAATCCAGGAAGTCTTTGCAGAGATGACAGCGCCTGGCCGCAGGCTGAGCAGGGCAGGAAAGCCAGCCAGGGAAACAGCCAAGATACCTCTGTCTCCAAGATGGAAAATGCAGGTACTTATCTGGCTAGATGGGGCAAATCTGACCTCCTCCGGTCTCAGCCGCCCATGAACCATGAAAGGATATAGTTGCAACCCTCCCCCACCTCCTTCCCTCTGCCTGAGAGCGGGAAGGGTTGCCAGTATCTAGTGCTAGACTAGTTCTCAGTTCTAGGGATGTCTCAAGGCATTCTTCTCTTCTTTCTTCATTGACATCGCAGACCTAGGATTGTCCCAGAGCCAACAGGAGCTCCAGGAGCAGCGCAACCACTTAGCCATGGAGCTGCTGTGGCTACAGCAGGCCATCAACAGTCGAAAGGAGGTAGGACTAACTGAGAGCCCTAAGCTCAAGGGTGGTGTCATGGTTTGTATATTCTTGGACCAGGGAGTGGCACCAGTTGGTGGTGTGGCCTTGTTGGAGTAGGTGCGACCTGACAGGTGGGGAGGGGCCTTTTGCCATAAGGGCCTGGGCTAGCTTCCCTCTGTTCTTTCCTACCAGTACCTAATTCTCAAGCAAACACTGAGATCCCCAGAAGCAAGCCAGACCAGAGACAAGCACAGGGGACAGGCCTATGAGAA
Organism: Mus musculus; assembly: GCF_000001635.26. Taxonomy (NCBI): domain Eukaryota; kingdom Metazoa; phylum Chordata; class Mammalia; order Rodentia; family Muridae; genus Mus; species Mus musculus. The sequence goes on along the minus strand of NC_000070.6, from coordinate 129,617,100 downwards.
GACCTCGTTGCACTCAAGCTGCGTTCTGGACAACCAATCCTATAGAGACAGGATCATAGGAGAGTCCCATCATGCAGAGGACTCCAGCCACAAGGGCAGATTGAAGCCCCAGAAACACCCAGACAGTGTGACCAGTGCAGGTAAAACCACTGCTGGGTCTAAAGGCAGGGAGCTCTGCTATAGGAACTCTGCATCACAGCTGCCTGCAGCATTAGAGAGCCAGGCTGGAGGGGACAGGGTCACCAAAGGGCCAGACCACGGAGGACAGCCCTTTAAGGAAACCTCCCTACAGCAGTTGAAAGTCCTAGAGGATCAGATCCCTGGGGACCTCAAGTTTAGGAGTCCTTGTTCTAGAAAGGCTGAAACACAGCTGCCCACTCTCTCTGAAAATCAAAATATTGAGGACAGATATTCCAGAAAGCCAAGCCGAAGCGCTGGGCCCTGTGATTTGAATATCTTAGAAGGCCACATGATTTGGGATGAGACCTTGGCAGGGCAGGAACAAGGTAGCCTGGATCTCATTAGGACTAAACCACCCAAGAGCCAACCCCCGAGTGCTGGCTCTTCGGGCCATGGAAATACCAGTGAGCTTAGTCCAGAAGGATGGAAAAACCGTGGAATTCTGCAGTGGCGATGAAGACCACTGGAGAACTTGTCTTCCTCAAGACAGGACTAGGGGAAGGGCAGATACCGGAAAGCAGGAGCATCAGGAAAGATCTGGGGATCCAGGAGAGGAAGGGTTCCCAAAAGCAGATGCTGTGAAAAATGACAAGGGAAGCAGGCCCTTGTCCTGCCTCCCTGGTACCACCTGTCTCCTGCCCTTGCCCCTGGCCATCAGTAGATCTCAGGCTAAGAGAAGCTAGAGGGCTGAGCTGGTACGATAGGAGAAAGAAGGACATGCCTTTTTACCTTCTGCCTGGGACTTAAACCAAATTTCACCTCCTCTTGGGGTAAGTAGGGTGGGAGGATCCTGGAGAATAAAAGTTTTCCTTGGATTCTTGGCTGCCATGCAGGAGGAGCTGTGTGGGCAAGCCCTGGAGACGGCTGGCTCACCGTCTTGCTTGCTCGGCTGCCATGGGTGTCCTCGGGTGAGGCATGGCCCCAGAGACTTCGTCCCAGAATTGCTTCTGGCTGCTGATGTGCCACATCGTGTCTGTCATTGCCACACTCCTCACACACGTGACTTGGTGTGAGTGGACACTGGGAGACCCTCACTGCCTATAGCTGCTCTGATCACTTCCCAGTGACAGCCACCCCACTGGGCAAATGTCGTGCAGATCAACATGAAGATGAACTTTCACAAATTAATGCTGTTTACATGAATTAATGACTATAGAAATGATTCGAATAATTTTAGGAAGAAAGTTTAAGGAGGTGGTTTTAGTTGTTTTGCCAGGAAGACGTAATAAAGTTAGAGTCAAGAATAGCGAATAGCGTGTACCCCCTCCTCATAGAATATTAAATAAAGGTTGCATAATAAAACATTTCACGCCTTTAATCCCAGCACTCGGGAGGCAGAGGCAGGCGGATTTCTGAGTTCGAGGCCAGCCTGGTCTACAGAGTGAGTTCCAGGATAGTCAGGGCTACACAGAGAAACCCTGTCTTGTTTCTCTGTGTAGCCCTGGCTATCCTGGGGGTGGTGGGAAAAAGAGAAATGGGCTTTGGACAGATTTGTGATCAAGGAAAACCATTCATCCTAGGCCAGGTCCAAGGATGAAGCCACAGGTGAGCACTAGGATAAAGCAAGGCCATGGGAAACTGTTGCTTTGAACTTATAATGAGCTTGTAGAACGAAGCACTGCTTTGAACTGACTATCAACATCCTTCTGTAACTCCATTTGTGTAAACTTTTTACCTGTGGGTAATTTTATAAAGAACTTTTGTCTAAGAAGGTATAAAAAAGCTGAGAAAAAAGTGTGGCTGCTGGGGCTCTGCTCCACCCAACAAATATAAATATATATATTATGTATAAACATATATGTACAAATATATGTATATATATGTACATGCATATGTGTATGTATATAAGTATTCATGTGCACTTGTGAAATTGACGAAACAGGTGGTCAGGCCCAGCCAGATTGTGTGTGTGCGTGTATGTGTGTGTATTTGTGTATGTGTGTGTAGATGTGCATGACCTTTCTATCTTTTCTTTCTGACCAGCCTCTTAAGAGGTCTGAGTTTCATGCTGGGCATTCTTGCCAGCCCCAGATATTTAAGTTTTGTTCCATCAGCAGAGCTGACCTGTAAATTGCCAACCACTGTCATCGAGGCCTCTATGGCTGCTATTAGCGATGACCCCACCCCAATCCGCACCCCATACTTTGATGCTTTCCTCAGTTACCTGAATGTCAGACCAGGCTTTAGAAAGTTCTTAGCCCTTCTTCTTTTATCTCCTGCCTCTGATCAGGACAGATTCTGGGCTGTCTGGGTCACCTCCCACTGACCTGGACCATCATCCCCAGAACCAGCGAGCAGGGCTGCCAAGAAGTCAGCCATCCTCCTTGGGTAACAGGCTCCAGGCTAATTGCCCTCTGTCTCAGCTGTTCAAAGGAGCCCAAGCCCTGGAGAAGATGGACATCTCCCTCTCACAGGGCCCGAGGTCTTCCTTTCATCCTGTGATCAGACCACCCTGGACAAGGGCTGGGGTTTGATCCCAACTTTGCAAAACAAAAAAGTGATCACGCCAACCTGCTCCTGAGGCCCTGAGGTCAGGGAAATGCTCCCATGCAAGGGGCTCACAGCCTTCCTGGATAAGAGGGCAGGACTCTACCTTTGGCACAACTCCCAGCCCACTCTTAGTTCCTTGGCAACAGCTCTGTGTCTGTGAGTGAGGATATACAATGGCAGCCAAGAGGATATTGGTGTATCGAAATGGGGATGCCTTCTTCCCAGGCCACCAGCTGGTGGTGACCCAACGCCGCTACCCCACCATGGAGGCTTTGCTTTATGAGGTGACATCAGCTGTGCAAGCCCCGCTGGCTGTACGTGTCCTCTACACACTTAGTGATGGCCACCCTGTTACCAACTTGGCTGACCTACAGAACGGAGGACAGTATGTGGCTGCTGGCTTTGAACGATTCCACAAGATCCAGTGAGTGGGTTGGGGCTGGCTAAAGTGCCTGTAGAGAGTGGTGGGAATAATAGTGTATCTAGTACTTCAAGTCAGCAGGCTTAGTTTTTCCAAAGCCTGGGGAGAGACTGCACTACCAGAGTGCAGAATCACACTGAGAAACTAGCCAGAGGCTATGTAGACAAATAAATTGAGCTGGAACTCAGATTAAGTTCTGTTACTAAGGTGTATGTCCATCACAGCCAGGACAAACCTGTGGGGACAATTCTGCAAGTTGGACATCTTTCTGAAGGGTGTTTTTTGTTTAGTAATTACATTTTTTTAAGCTAGGCAGTAGGTGGCACATACCTTTTATCTTAGCATTCAGGAGGCAGAAGTAGTTGGATCTTTGATTTGGAGGCTATCCTGATCTATAGAGTGCATTCCAAGACAGCTAGGGCTACACAGAGAAACTCTCTCATAAACCCCTCCCCCCAAAATCTGTTTTAAGGCAGGGTCTCATTGTATAGCCTTGGTTGGCTTGGAACTTCCTCTGTAGACCAAGCTGGCCTGCAACTCCCTGCCTCTGCTTTCCGAGTGCTGAATCAACTCATCCTCTGGAAAAGCAAGCAGTAAGTACTCTTAACTGCTTAGCTCTCTCCAGCCTCGCGCACGCGCACGTGTGTGTGTGTGTATGCGTACTAATATTCATTATGGTTTGTGCACAGGTCAGGACACCTTGCCAGAGTCAGTTCTTTTCTTCCTCCATGTAGGCCCTAAGGTGGTCAGGCTTGGCAACAAAATAGCTTTGTGTCTGCAGCCCTGAGCTGCTGCTGCAATCCCCACCATCACCAGACACTAAATGTGCCTACCACTTAGCATCTGAAACTCCTGTTAGATTAGGGTCATCTCTGCAAGATGAGACTGTGCAAGATGAGACTGTCTTCCTTAGCAGGAGAACAGTGAGATCAGAGCTTCCAACTCAGCCTGAGCCTCCACGTCTGCTCTGAGAGCTCAGTGGAGGAGTTTACTATAGGGAAGGAACAAGGTGTCTGGACTCAGTCACTTCCTGTGTAATCTTGAAAAAGTCGCTTCTTTGACTATTATACAAAAAAAAAAAAGTCACCTCATGCATGACTGGGGAATTTCTGGACTAAAGTAAGATACTTCATGCTTGCCTTTGGCCTCCAACCGTGGTGTACCTAAAGTCCACCTGAATTTACAGCCTTACTCGGTACTCAGAGACCCTAAGTCAGGCTCAGATATCTACATTCCTGGTTCAAAAAGAGAGTGCTCGGGCTGGTGAGATGGCTCAGTGATTAAGAGCACCGTTTGTTTTTCTGAAGGTCCTGAGTTCAAATCCCAGCAACCACATGGTGGATCTGTAATGAGATCTGATGCCCTCTTCTGGCACATCTAAAGACAGCTACAGTGTACTTATGTATAATAATAATTCTTTCTTTAAAAAAAAAGAAAGTGCTCCAGTGAGGAGGGATGCTTAGGATGCTGGGAAGCTACTGGAAGATTGCCTCACCCTGCAGAGGACAGTCCCAGCCTAAGGGAGAGTCAGATGTTTAGCTGTACCAGGAAGAAGTATGAAGAGATGACTGTTTGCTGTGGCGGGTGGGCAGGAGGTCAAATGAAAGAATCTGGAGGCAGGCTAATAACTACTGTAGGCCCATAATCCTCGCACATGGTACACAGAGGTAGGAGGGTCCGAAGTTGAAGATCATCTTCCACTACACTCAGAGTAGAGGCTAACCTGGGGAAATTCCACCCTCCCATCTCAGTCTCACTTTCTAACTCTGGCTAGCCTGGATCTCACTAGGTAGATCAGGCGGCTCTCAAGCTCAGAGATCCCCCTGCCACTGCCTCTGGAGTGCTAGGACTGTTTTTGTTTTGAGACAGGTTCTTATCTATATAACCTTGGCTGTCCTAATTCTCACTCCATAGACCAGGCTGCCCTTGAACACAAAGATCCACCTGCCTCTGCCTCCCAGATCTGAGGTTAAAGGTGTGTGCCACCAATGCCTAGTCAAAGGAGTGCTAGAATTAAAGGCATATGCCACCATACCCATTGCAAAGTTGTCAAGGGAAAGGTCAGCCTGCAGAATAGACTCCGCAGAGCAGCCATGATGATGATAGAGTCTTGGCTTTGATGGGTATAAACCTGGATGGCAAAGGTTTACACTTTCTTAAGGTGACCTAGGACCTATCTGTCCTTTCAGCTATTTGCCTCCTGGAATGAAACACCCAGGTGGAAAGACTAGGCAACAACATGTAAGTCTGGGGGGCCACTGTCTGTAGCCTCTCTCGTCCCATCCCTGGGACTGCTCGAATTTTGAACAGGGTTCTGGAAGCAGCAAGAGTTGTGATTTCAGGGGGCACATCACACTCACTCTAGAACCTGCTGCTGTCCTGGGTTGTGGGACTTGAGGACACTATCCCTGGCTCAGTCCCAGTCTTTTACGTAATCTCCAGGCCATGGTCCCCAAAGGAATAAGTAAATGGTAAGACACAAGGGCAGAAGACAGGAGTTATGTGACCCAGGAAGCACAGATGCTCCTGTCAGAAAGGTGTGACCAGACTCATCCCTGCTCACTACTCTCCTGCACAAGTTTGGGTCCTGCCTGCTCAGCCCATGTTTAGAACCACCCAGTCTCAACCAAAGTCCTGAACTTCTGACTTGAAGAGCTGACTTGGTTTCAGGAGCCTCCTGTGTCTCAGCGCCCATGTGATGGGGTCTTTGGACAGTGGTTGCCAGCAGACGCCCCCTGCTACATCCAGTGAGTGCCAACCTCAGAGAGCAGGGGGGTGATGGGGGGTGTAGACTTGTGCCTCCCTGAGGCCAAGAAAGTAGGAGTAGGCTCTTTTTTCAGGAGCTCCAATTCCAATAGAAAGATTAAAAACCCAACATGAGAATGGTTCTTGGACCATTTGGTTCTTGCACCCCTTTCACACAGGAGTCTCGGGGATCCTTCCCCTTACTTGGCTGTTCTCTGTCTCAGTGTGTTCAGGAACGGGGACCTGCTAAGTCCCCCCTTTAGTCTAAAGCTGTCCCAGACTGCCATCCAGGACTGGGACACGGTGTTGAAGCTGCTCAGTGAGAAGGTTACGTTACAGAGTGGGGCTGTACACAAGTGAGTATAGGACAAGGGGCAATGTTACACGGTGGGGCTGTACACAAGTGAACATGGGGGGGGGGCTGTACACAGTGAGCAGGGGGGGCTGTACACAGTGAGCACGGGGTGGGGGGTGAGGGGGGGCTGTACACGAGTATGGAACAAGGGAGAATGCACCCTAAGGAACGCCACTGTGTGTGTCTGCTCCTGGGGAGGGTGTGTGCTGTCCAGCAGGCCTTCCTCCTATGCCCCTGAGGACAGCTATGTCCATGTCAAGTCCCATGACCCAGGACAGCTGCGTTTCCTAACCCAGCCCTTCTAGTCAGGGCAGAGCCTATGTTGACTGTTGCCTGGAGGACCAGACTCAGGTCCTCTGCTGGAGCACAGTGCCTACTGGGTAGGAAGTTGCCTTTCACCCACCAGCTCTTTCTTGTTACCTCTCCTCACAGACTCTGCACCCTCGAGGGGCTTCCACTGTCCACAGGGACTGCTCTGGTGAACGGCCATTACTACGTGGCTGTTGGAGAAGAAGAATTCAAGGCCCTGCCCTATATGGAGCTGCTGGTGCCCAGCCCCTCTCTGTCCAGGGGCTGCTGGTAGGTTTGTCTGAGGTGGAGGATCACAGGAAGTGAGTGCCCTCTGACCCACCTCTAACCTCCCCTTCACTGCAGGTGTCCTCCAGGCCTGAAGTACAAAGCCCACAGGAAGAGGGTAGGTGTCAACCGGAACACCCGCACACCACACCCCATGCACCTGCTCAGCAAGCCTGAAAAGCCAGGATTCCATCCCTCCCCCCTTCCTTGGGGTGGGAACTCAAGTTCTCAAGCCTAGGCAAAAAGGCCTCCTCACGAGGCTGGGTGTTGGAACTGGCTACTGGGCAGAGCAGGGCCCAACCTTCCACTCACGGCCCTGTTCCAGGCCTCTGTTCCTCCAGATGAGCCAGTGCATATGTGGCCCAAGAGTAGAAAGCAGCCTGGTTTCACTGGGCATCTCTGAATGCCAGCGTCAATTCAACTATTTCTGGATAGACAGCCTGGTAGGAATGAAGGCAGGCAGGCTGCAGGCTATGAAGAAGGCACACGGCCTCTCCCAAGCTTGCACAGGCAGCAAGGCACACCGAAGCGTAGACTGGGAAGTGAGAAAGATGAAAACATACGAAGCTCTAACCCAGTGTCCCATCTATAGGTCCAGGGCTACAAGGCCTCAGCAGCCCAGCCTTTTCCAAAGGAGCCAGGGGAAACTGGGCCATCCACTTTCTATGCCAGGCCCCAGCAGCCCTGGAGCAAGCTCCCTGCTCTCTCATCTCCATCAGGTGAGGGGGCCCTGGGGCTGGCCCTTTGCATCAGCACCTGTGCTTACACAAACTAGGAAAGCTCTCACATTAGTCCCCCTCTGACGTGAGAGGATGGGCCTTGCTGCTGCTGGGAGATGTCTGCAGCAGAATGAGTCAGCAGAGCTATGTGCCACCCCTCTACCTGCATGTCCCTTGCTTCTATTTCCGTCTGTATTCACTGTTGTGTGTACACACGCACATGGGCACATGCAGGCCATGGCCATGTAGAGGTCAGAGGACAACTCTGTGGAGTCAGTTCCCTCCTTCCACCGTCACACAGGCAGTCACCCTCCGAGGCGTTGGCGAATGTGGACACAGCTGCGGGGAACCAACTGGTGTAGCAGGTGAAGGCACAGGAGCCTGAGGGCCCTACAGCCTGGGCATCGGCCAATGCTGCCTCTTTATTAGGAGTTACGGGAGTGTATGGGGCTCCATACCCGAGGAAGGAGACGGCTGGGGCTCAGGAAGTGAATGAGGATGAGAACACACGCACAGAGGAGCCTGTGGATCAGGTAAGCCCATCACATGGACACCAGGGAGCCTTAAGATGGGCAGAGATCTGAGCTAAAGTCTGGGCTCCAAGGCTCGTCTTCCTGGTGGCTAAGCAGATCTAAATCTGAAAGCCTGGCTTCCTGTTTCCCTTGTGAGGCGTTCAAATATCCAGTAGTCGCCTTTCCTGGTTGGGGACCTCTGGCAGTCCATGCAAATTGGGCACACACATAGCTCTGTATGTCTCCACACATCCACCAGAGGGCAGCAGAGACAGCAGAAGAGGCCTTGTCTGCGCAACACCAGCCTGGGCCTGAAGCTGTAGCCCCAACCTCCGCCCATGCTCCTCCATCTTAAGAGCTGGGAGCTCCAGATACAAACTGGGGGACAACCACTCCCAGCCACCTCTGTCCCCAGCCCTCAGCAACCTGTTCTGGAGAAGCCATGCCTCCTGGGCTCACAGTAGGTGTGGCCTCCTCAGTCACAGGCCCACAGGCAGGTTCTGTGGAGGCTACCTCCTCATGTGATCCTGCCAGAGACACTGCATACTCAACACAAATAAAACATTTGCTAAGCTTTGTTTGCTGTAGATTTATTGAAAGCTGCTGCTGGCCAGATGTTTGCTGCAGCTAGGTGGTGTCCGGCACACAGCTGTCTACTTGCGGGGCTGACAGTTGAGCATTTTGCCCAGGGCCAGCTTGTTTTTCTTCCATCTGACATTCTGATGTAACTTCTGTCCCCAAATCCCACCTTCAGCCAGCCAAAGCACTGTAATGGAGCTGTGGAGGCTTCTGGCCATTCCTGGTTGAGACTGCAGCCAGCCCTTTCCATGTAATGGAGGCGCTGTGTGAGGATGCTGACAGTCTACAGCAGGTAACGGAGGCTGAGTAACAGCTGCCTGAGGTGGCAGCAGGAAGACAAAGATGGCAGCTGAGGGTGGCTGTACAGTCTCCAGTGCTAAATCCTTTTAATGCTTTTCTTCTTTTTGGTTTTCCAAGACAGGGTTTCTCTGTGTAGCCCTGGCTGTCCTGGAACTTGCTTTGTAGACCAGGCTGACCTCAAACTCACAGAGATCCACCTGCCTCTGCCTCCTGAGTGATTAATGGAGTATACCACCATGCCTGGCTCCAGTGCTAAATCTCAACCGTGGAACCCACTAAAGGTTACAAAACCTTCCCAGTGCTGCCCTTCGTCTTGTTTGTTTGTTTTGGGTTTTTTTTTTTTTTTGGTTTTTCGAGACAGGGTTCTCTGTATAGCCCTGGCTGTCCTGGACTCACTCTGTAGACCAGGCTGGCCTGGAACTCAGAAATCCGCCTGCCTCTGCCTCCCAAGTGCTGGGATTAAAGGCGTGCGCCACCACGCCCGGCTTTGCTTGTTTTTTTGAGGCAGGGTTTCTGTGTAGCCTTGGCACTATGGAGAGTATGTTTCTTATTGTGGCCCCTGAGATAGACATGATCTGAGAGATGAGAGAGGCCAGCTGGCCAATCATTCTGCCTACACCTTGGGCCCAGCATCCACCGAGCACAGCAGAGCTGACGGTCGGGGTTGGCCCACTCAGGAGTGCGACGGTTGGCCCTGGGTCTTGCTCACCGAGCTTGTGATGCACACGGTGATCCCTGTGATGGTGAGCACCATGCCAGCCACTGCTTCTGCGATAAAGAACCCGTCAAGGGGTTGGGGTCAGTGGGGCCAAGGAAGAAGACAAGATGGTGACCCCTGGTCCTGGTTCTCATCCCAGCCCCTGCCCCCAGATTGCTCAGGGAAAGGAGACTGCGGGCCACAAGCAAGCAGGAGAGCTGTGGTAGAACAAAGGGCAACGTGAGGGAAGGCCTCTCCTCACCACCCATGGGAGTCAGAATCGGGAAAATGTTCATGTATGCCAAGGCCCAAGCAACCATGCCCTGACGTGCAGCCACCCAACTTACCTTTCCCACCAATATCTTCTCCAAGGACCTTCCCAACAATCAGTGTAAAGACGATGGCCAGAGAGTTGCAGATGGGCACAGCTAACGTCAGATCTGAGCAATTAGAACAAGAAAAATTCCTAGAATGTCTTTCTCAGGATAAAATATTTGCAGCATGCCCTCTTCCCTCTCCTCTTCATCACAGTTGGTCACCACAAGATAGTCACAGTGACACATTTTTGTTTTGGTTTTGGTTTTTGGTTTTCCAGGGTTTCTCTGTAGCCCTGGCTGTCCTGGAACTCACTCTGTAGACCAGGCTGGCCTCGAACTCAGAAATCCGCCTGCCTCTGCCTCCCAAGTGCTGGGATTAAAGGCGTGCACCACCACGCCTGGCAAAAAAAGACACATTTTTAATTCAATCACTCTGGAAGCAGAAGCAGGCCGATCTCCGAGTTCAGGCCAGCCTGTTTTCCTCAGGAGTTCCCGGACAGCTGGGCTACATAGCAACATTCTATCTGGAAAAGAAATAAAACTATGACACATGAAGCAGATGCTGAGAAACAGAGCTACAATCCCAGCCACAAGGAGGCTGAGGCAGGAAGATCAAGTTTGAGGTCAGCCTGGGCCACATAGCAGGAATACTAAAAAGTATGGGACGCATACTGGGGACACACTTGGTCAGTAAAGAGCCTGCTAAGCGCAGAGATCTGTGTCTGGCTCACCCCAGCACTTGTGTGGAGGTTGGGAAAGGTCGGACAGTGGCCTGTACAGGAAACCAGGAGTCTTGGGGAGAGAACGAGTCAGACAAGGTGCTTGGGAGCCTCAGCTCTGACTTAGGACCTTCTTTCTTTACACAGGCTTCACAGAACACAGACAGACACTGATTAACCAGGAAGTACGGATTATGTGTTTGAGTTTTTCATTACATGTCCAGGGTAACAGGTTCAGTCACAACTAGAAAATACAAACAGTTGCCGGGCAGTGGTGACGCACGGCTTTAATCCCAGCACTTGGGAGGCAGAGGCAGGCAGATTTCTGAGTTCGAGGCCAGCCTGGTCTACAAAGTGAGTTCCAGGACAGCCAGGGCTACACAGAGAAACCCTGTCTCGAAAAAAAAAAAGAGAGAGAGAGAAGAAAATACAAACAGAACAGATTTTACTGTTCTTGGCCCTATAACTCCGATTTAAAGAATCTAAAGAATGCCTCAAAGCAAACGTTTCTTATATGACAGCCTGCTTTAGGCTGGAAGTGTTTAAAGTTTTTTTTATTTATTTATTTATTTATTTATTTATTTATTTATTTATTTATTTATTATATGTAAAGTACACTGTAGCTATCTTCAGATGCACCAGAAGAGGGCATCTGATCTCATTACGGGTGGTTGTGAGCCACCATGTGGTTGCTGGGATTTGAACTTCCAACCTTCGGAAGAGCAGTCGGGTGCTCTTACCCACTGAGCCATCTCACCAGCCCGTGTTTAAAGTTTTAAAGCATTAAACATTTAAAGCTAAACAGAAAATGTCTGAACTGGTCTTTCCATGAATAGCAAATACTAACACCTAACTTCTTTTATTATATTGTTTCACCATCTACGTTATAAAGTAGAAAAAGTTTAGTCAGTCTTGTTTATGAAATTCTAGTCCTCCAGAAGTATAACCTATGTGATGCCCTATTTTTAAACCACATTATCAGAGAGCTCTAAGAATATTGTAACTTATTCTTCTGGCTAGTCAGAGTCTGTCAGTTGTCTCGGTTTACGCGGCACCAATCATACCGTCTGAGCTAGCTCGGGGGTGGACACCCCAGCAGACTCCTGGACTGGTGGCCTCATCTGGGATCCCAGCTTCTCATCTGTGAGGCTCACCTGTACTTCTCCAGGGCTAAGGAAGACTTCCAATACGGCCAGATAAAGTTAAAAGCAGAAGTTTAAGTACATTTAAGACTTTTTGAAAGACTCAGACATAATTTTCTCAGGAAAAGACATAAAATGAATTATAATACAGAAAGTTCCCAAGAAGGCAACACACAGAGACCAAAACCAAAAGAGACAGAAAGACATCGATGGCAGCCTTGGGCTCAGTGCTGGAGCTGTGTCAGACAGCACTGCTGGCTTCGTGACTTTTGCCGTTTCCAGTTAACATGGCTGAGCTACACAGAGAATGGGCTCATGTCCACAGAAGTGACTCGAGGGAGGCTTAGGGCTGCCTCTAAGTTCAATGCTTTATCAGGACTCAGCATCAACACCTCTGAGGTCTGACACCAGCCTCGCTGTTTGCTTCCCCCTCAGCCCCCCCATGAATTAATTTATTCACTTTACATTCCTATTGCTGTCCCCACCCCCAATTCCTCCTTCCCTTTTCCTCTAAGAGGGAGGAGTCCCACTTTGGTATCCTCCCTCCCTGGCACATCAAGTCTTTGTAGGGCTGGGTGCATCCTCTCCCACTGAGACCAGACAAGGCAGCCCAGTTAGAGGAATGAGATCCACAGGCAGGCGAGAGCTTTAGGGACACCCCGCTCCAGTTGTGGAGGGACCCCTTCCTTTCTCTCTTTAAAGATTTAGGTGTGTATGAGTATTTTGCTTTCATGCATGTGTTGTACCTATGGAGGTCAGAACCTTCTGGAACAGTGTGTGTCATCATGCGCTGCTGGGAATTGAACTGGGGTCCTCAAGAGGAAGAAGTTCTCTTAACTACCCAGCCACCTCCCATTCCTGCTTAGATAATAAAAATAAGATCCTGACAAGTTCCTAGCTCACACTTGCATTCCCAGCACTTAGGAGGCTGAGACAGGAAGACAGCCAGGAGTTCAAGGCCATCCTGGGCTATACCTGAATTCCAGCCTGGCTACAGAGTAGGATCATTTCAAAAACAACAGCCAGGCATGCTGGCACACACCTTAGTCCAAGCACTCAGAAGGCAAAGGATGTGTATCTTTGTGAATCTGAGGCCAGCCTGATCTTAGGACAGCCAAGACTGCACAGAGAGAACTAACCTCAAAACAATACAAGAATGAGGTCTTTACCCTCAAAGAGAATGGAGATTTCAAGGCCAGAGGACAGACAGGCACTCTAGGCACAGCAGAATGAGTGTTCGAGCATACCACTCAGCTCCCAGGGTTAGCACTCGCTGGGCACTCTGTGCATTGTGATGCATTTCCACAGCACTTACCACTGTTATAAGGGAAACAGCGACTGAACAAAGTCATATACTCAAAGGCTTAAGGTTTCTGTTTAGAGAGAGGCTGGCCAAGGGATGGGTAAGATGCCTCAGTGGGTAAGGATGTCTACTGCCAACCTGACTTTGGTCTATAGGAGCCACATGAAGGGCCAAATGCTGTTTTATGATCTCAACAGGCACAGGTACATTAACACACTCACACACATACACACGTAATAAATATTTAAAAATCATGAGAATCCAGAGAGATGGTGCAGAGATTACGAGCACTTGCTGGGTTTGTTTCTCACACCCACATGGCGAGTCACACCCACTGGCTGCCCTCACACTCCTTGTAGCTGAGGCTGACCTCCGCTGACCGTGAGCTCCTGAGTACTAGGATTACAGGTATGACCACAACGCCTGACTGCTCCACTTTTAATGAACACCCTAAATTTGATCCCTAACACTTGTTAAATTTCTTGAGACAGCCTGGCCTAGAACTAAGTGTTCCAGGACACATTACATATCCCAGAACGTCCATGACCTTGTGGCTCTCTTCCTGCCTTCGCCCTTAACCTCTGAGTCCTGGGGTTACAGGTATGAGCAGCTGGGGGGTGGGGGGGAGGAAAGAGAGAGGGAGGGAGGGAGAGGGAGAGGGGGAGGGGGAGGGAAGGGAGAGAGGAAGAGCGCAGTTATACCGGGAAAGGTTTTGTTTGTTTGTTTGTTTGTTTGTTTTAAGCTTATTTATGTATGAGTATTCTGCCTGCATACCAGGAGAGCACATCAGATCCCATTACAGATGGTTGTGAGCCACCATGTGGTTGCAGGGGATTGAACCAGCCAGCCAGAGTTCAGAAAGAACTAGAAAGGGCGAGCTTACTCAGCAGTGAGTCTCCAAGTGACAATTACATCAGGCAGATAAAAAATACATTTACAAAGGCAAGCATAATAAACTGCCCATCATCTCCATGAATATAAGCATGTCTGTTTCAGAAGGTCATAATATAAATAAAACATATAGTCTGATTAATAGGAACAGTCAACAAACACTTGGAGAAAGGATACTGATATTGATTGAGCCTCTCTGATATTGTCAGGGACTTGGCTACATTCTTCCCATAGACTGAATTAATCTCCATAACGCTATGAATCCCACTATATAAAGTCAAAACTCAAATAAAGGACTTACTCCAGGCCAGGCAGGGAGGATACAGGGATCAAACCATCAGCGTGTCACTTACATGGCTGCTTGGGGAACACCTACAGCCCTAGCACTTGGGCATGAGGCTGAGAACTTGGAAGCCAGTCCCAGTTAGATAGTGAGACTCTCCCAAAAACAACAAACAAGGCAGTCCGGCCAGCCCAGCCGCTCAGTGGGGAGAGGCATTCGCCATCAGGACTGATGGTCCCAGCTCCTTACTAGAATCTACAAGACACAAGGAGAACCTACTCCTAAAACCTGTCCTCTGACCAAACACACACTGTGACACATGTGCACACACAAAATAAATTCTAATAGAAAATGAAAACAACCATCAAACACACAGCAAACGTATCAGGAAAACCCCCTCCTCCCAGATGATAAAGGACATCACCACTTAGGAGACCACAATGAGCCTCCTGCTGCCGCCGCCGCTGCACACTGACTCGCCTCACTGGCCCTGTGACCCACAGAAGGACCAGAAACCGGTGCTCTGCCTCATTGACAGGTGCAAGGTCTTTCAGGTTCCCTTCGTAAAATATGGCGTCCACCCCAGAGAAGACCCGAGCCAGAGACCCACCTGTTGATGCCAAAGTCAAGTAGTAGAGAAGGGATCCACTCTGATTGAGGAGAAAGGGCATCAGGTACTAGAAAGAGGAGAGACCTGTCAGGGGCTGCCTGCGTGTGCAACGGCTTTCCCAGTTCTCAACCTTCCTAATGCTGCGACCCTTTAATCCAGTTCCTCATGTTGTGGGGACCCCCCAACCATAAAATTATTTTCATTGCCACTTCACAACTGTAATTTTACTACAGTTATGGACTGTCACGTAAGTATCTGATATGCAGGATATCTGGTGTCAGACCCCTTGCCAGTTGTTACCCAGTTCGAGAGTCCCTGTTCTGGCTTGCACCTTCCCACGGGGGTTGGCATGGTTACAAATGCTCAGGGACCGCTCATGTGTTTGAAGACCCCTTAGAGCAAACAGAGAAACGCATTCAATGTACTCTATTGCCTTAAATGCCCTCTCCCTCGTCATGGCCAGTTCCCATCGTCCCTGCTGGTATAAGGCCTTGAGTGACAGTGTTACCCCTTCTAAGTAGCCCACTCCATGTCCTCCAGCTTCATCTCTCTGTACAGAATTCACACAGTACTATAAATATAGTACCTCTCTCCTTCCCCCTAACCCTCAGAGTAGGGCATATCTAGCTAGCTTACATAGGCAGCCATGGGCAGTTCTCGATAGCTTTCCTTATGTTCTACCCCAGGGCAAGTTGAGCCGAAAGAAAGCTCAACTTGGTGATGATGACCTTAAGAGTAGTCCTGGAGCCTGGCAGTGGTGGCGCCTTTAATCCCAGCACTCAGGAGTCAGATGCAGGCTGATCTCTGAATTCGAGGCTAGTGAGTTCAGGGTAGCCAGGGATACACAGAGAAACCCTGTCTCCAAAAACAAACAATAAGCAAAAATAGTCATTGATTGAACATGTACCCTGTACTAGGCCCAATGCTAAGTGTTTTATGTGTCTTACTTGAGTTCTTATATCAGCCCTATACAAGGGTTATCATTAAATTTTCCATTTTTTTGACGAAACAGACTCACAGAGGATAAATGACTCTTCCAGGAACTTCTAGTGAGTAAGAGATGGGCTGGGAATACGGCCGACCTATGGTGAAATTTTCAGGGGCTCGTCCGTGAGAGCTAGACGCACCTCAGTATTCCCGAAGAGAGCCTTTATCTCCTGCAACAGCTGCCAGGCCCACGTCCGCTCACGCACTTGCTCCAGGCCGGAGGAGGCTCGCTTCAGCAGCGGCTGCGTGCCACCCCACAGTGCGGCCACCAGCACCAGAGCAAGCACCTGCCCTGAAAGCAAAGGGTCAGAAAGTCACCCGGGTCCTCCTCCGGCCTCCTGCACCCTGCTGCCCGGCTCCATCTCCCTCCCTCCCTCTTCCCGCCGGGCTGTGATCGGTCGGGAGGACCCGCCCAGAGGGCGGCCGAAGTGAGACCAGGGTGCGTGGCTCAGCATTCCTGAGGCTCGGGGATGCCAGGAGACTGAGAACAGAGCTCCCGAGCCAGAGTCGGAGCCCGCGGAGGTGGGGGGCCCGGCTACCCACCCCAGGACGCCGCCATGAAAACGCCAGGCCCTTCTACTTCCGGGAGCGAGAGGGCGGAGCCCCCGCATCCGGAAGTCGTCCCTAGTCTTTTTCCGGTCCCACTCACATTGCCTCTCTCCTCGCGTCACCGCCAGGATGGTGAGTTCCAGGCGCGGCGTGCTGCCGTCGGGGGGCCTCAGTAGGCATGGGACGGGGTTCCCGGCACTGACACCCCGGTTCTGTCCCCACAGAAACCCATCCTGCTGCAGGGCCATGAGCGGTCCATCACGCAGATCAAGTATAACCGCGAAGGAGACCTTCTCTTCACCGTGGCCAAAGACCCTGTGAGCGACTGCGTGAGGGCGGGCGGCCGGGGGTCCGGGGCGGGGGGCCCGGAGGGGGCGAGTTCGCGCCGCCCGGACTGCGGGTGGACAAGGTTTACTGCCTGCGGGAGGGAAATTTTTCTGATAAGTAGGGAAAACCAACCCCATACCGCGGTAGGTTGGCGACAGCATTCCGCCAGGGAAATCTGGAAGGGAAGGGTACCTAGCCAGGGAGAAGAGAATCAGGAGACTGGAAGGGAGCCCAGGGACAGGACAGGACAGAATCAAGTGGTCTGTTCAATCCCACTTTGTTTCCTTTGGGGATTGTCTTTTGAGGCATTTGCATTGGAGGCAATAAACTGATAGTTAACAGTGGAGAGTTAAGTCGGAGCTTGAGATCTGAGCCCTAACTCCTGCTCCTACTAAGCAGTGTGACTTTGAACATGACATTTACCTTTTCTATAAACCACAGTTTTCCCTTTTAATAAAACATGGAGACTTTAATTAGCTCCCTCAGCAGAGTGAGGTCATTTCTGTAAATCGTTTTGCACTGTACCCGATGCATGTAAGTCACTTATTTTAAGTTTCATAGACATGGTTTCATTGGAGCTTCACAGCTGCCCTTTGAAGAAAGCTGTTGACAAGAGTGGGGTATCTGTCCATGGTGGCCAGCACACCTCTCCATCCTCCTGCCTCAGCCTCCTGGTCTTGGGAATACAAGTGTGTGCTACCACACACAGCCCCTCCCAGTCATTTTTTTTTTTTAATGTATGTGTGTGTAATGATTTTGTTTATTTTATGTGTATGGGTGCTTTGCTGCATTGTATGTCTACATAGCATGTGAGTGCCTGGTGCCTGTGAAGGCCAGAAGAGGATATCAAATCTCCTGGAACTGCAGATACAGATTGTTGTAAGCCATCATGTGGGTGTTGGGAATCAAACCCAAGTCATCTGGAGGAGCAGCCAGTGCTCTTTAAGCTCTGAGCCTTCTCTTCAGCTCTCCTAGCCATTTAAAGGAAGGGAGCTCTGTATTTAAGATCACACAGTGAGCTAGTGACAAAGCAGTGGAGCCCATACATCCTTACTGTCATCCGGAGTCAATTGAACAGGACCCGAAAGGTTTTTTTTCACACTGCAACTCAGGTTGGCCTTTACCTCTTCTGACTCCAGACAAAAGCACATGAGGATGCTATTGGAGGCCTGGCTCTTCTACAGCTTATGTTAGGAAAGGAGGAGAACCCAGGAGCTGGGCGGTCCTATCAGCTCTTCACTGGTAAATGAGCAGAAGGCAAACCTGGCTTGGCTAGAGCCTGCAGAGGGTTTGTAGTGCAAGCTAAGCTATTGATTATTTTGGGATGTGACCATCCTATCATTTTACTCTTTCCAGATCGTCAACGTGTGGTACTCTGTCAATGGGGAGAGGCTAGGCACCTACATGGGCCACACTGGAGCTGTGTGGTGCGTGGATGCTGACTGTATCCTTTTGGCCATGGGTTAGCCAGCCTTGGAGATACTGGCTTTGGCATGTTGTGGCGGTCTAGAGAATAACACTCCCTACTCCCAGCTACTTCATCCTGTGGGAAACTAGGACAGGTTCAAGTTTGGGAATTCAGAGGTCAGGGCACTCTGAGGTAAAAGTGAGAAAGTCTCTTTGGGACTGACCTGGGAGATGCTCTGATGGCTTCCAAGAAGATATGGACTAGGTGGACTATGTATTCTTATTTGTATATATGTGCGTGGTGAATCTGTGTGCACAGGAGTAGGGACAAATGGAGGCATCAGGTCTTAAGTTGTTCTTCAACCTTTTTTTTTTTTTTTAATCTTTTTTATCATTTTTCTTTTCCCTAAAGATTAGGGGTTTTGGTTTTGGTGTTTTTTGGTTTTTGGGTTTTTTTTTTTTTTTTTTTTTTGTTTGTTTTTCAAGACAGGGTTTCTCTTTATAGCCCTGGCTGTCCTGGACTGTCACTCTGTAGACCAGGCTGGTCTCTGCCTCCTGAGTGCTGGGATTAGAGGCATGCGCCACTACTGCCCAGCTTAAAGATTGGTTTTATTTGTATGGGTGTTTTGCTGCATATGTGTCTGTGTACCTTGTGTGTACTTTGCTAGCCATTTTCCTTTAAATGACAGAAGGCCGCAGATCCCTTAGGACAGGAGTTATAAATGGTTGCGAGCTACTATGTGGGTGCTAGGAACCTAACTGGGTCTTCTGGAAGAGCAGCCATTGCTCTAACGACTGAGCCATCTCTCCAGCTTTGTTTGTTTGTTTGTTTGTTTGTTTAGGGGTTTTTGGTTTGGTTTTTGGTTTTCTTTTTTTTTCTTTTTAAATTTTTTTAAGGTTTATTTATTTTATATGTGTGAGTACACAGTAACTATCTTCAGACACACCAGAAGAGGACATCAGATCCCATTACAGATGGTTGTGAGCCACCATGTGGTTGCTAGGATTTGAACTCAGGACCTCTGGAAGAACAGTCAGTGCTCTTAACTACTGAGCCATCTCTCCAGCCCCTGTTTTTTGGTTTTCAAGACATTGTCTCACTATGGTAGCGTTGGCTGTCTTGGAACTCTCTGCAGACCAGGTAGGCCTTAAGAGATCCACCTGGCTGGGCGTGGTGACGCATGCCTTTGATCCCAGCACTCGGGAGGCAGAGGCAGGCAGATTTCTGAGTTCGAGGCCAGCCTGGTCTACAAAGTAAGTTCCAGAACAGCCAGGGCTATACAGAGAAACCCTGTCTTGAAAAACCAACACCCACCCCCCCACACACACCAAAAAAAAAAAAAAAAAAAAAGAGATCCACCTGTCTCTGCTTCCCAAGCGTAGGATCAAAGACATACATCAACACCGCCTGGTTCTAACTTGTTGTTGTTTTTTTGTTTTTTATTTTTATTTATTATCTGTAAGTACACTGTTGCTGTCTTCAGACACCCCAGAAGAGGGCATCTGATCTCATTTCGGATGGTTGTGAGCCACCATGTGGTTGCTGGGATTTGAACTCAGGACCTTTGGAAGAACAGTCCTTGCTCTTAACCCCTGAGCCATCTCTCCAGCCCCCTACAACTTGTTCTTTGAGACAAAAACAAAACAACTTTTCACTGAGTCTGTAGCTCCCTGATTGGCTAGACTTGGCCAGCCAGTCACTGAATTTCCTGTCTTCATCTCTCAACACTGGAATTACAGCCACACCAGAGTCTCTATGTGGGTGTCGGCGATCTGGACTGAGGTCCTCAGATTTGCACACAGACCATTTTACCCATTGGACTGTCTCCCCAGCCCTAGTCATTCTGTGTCTAGGAGTGATTTGCCTGGTATGTGTAGGTGTGCCTAGTGCCTTTGGAAGCCACAAGTGGCCATTGGATCCCCCTGGAACTGGAGTTGGGAACCACCATGTAGGGGCTGGGATTCTAACCCAAGTCCCCTAGAAGAGCAGCCAGTGCTCTAACCACTGAGCGTCTCTCCAGCCCTAGTCATGTTTCTTAACACCTTCCCCAGGGGACACCAAGCATGTCCTTACTGGCTCAGCTGACAACAGCTGTCGTCTCTGGGACTGTGAAACAGGTAAGCCTGGGCCACTCACTTTCTTAGCAAAAGTCCCTGTCTAGGCAAATGTATTCTAGAGAACTAGAGATAAGTTCACAGATGGTCTCCAGTCTAGAGAGTAAGAATCAACAAACAGAACAGCAAGGAACTTAACTGGGGGAAAGAGGCCATGGTAAAAAGATAAAAAGCCATGTTCAAGGAAGGCCAGAAGGGGCAGTGGACGTCCTGGAGTGGAGATGAGTTGCCTTTCTCAAGGTGAATGTCCCTTGAGCTGGAGCTTACCTGGGCAACAAAGAGCAGGGATGAAAGCAAGTAGTGTCCAGGAGCTAGGACAAGCTGGGTAACGGCACACACCTCATCCCAGCACTAGAGAGGCCAAGGCAGGAAGATCTACACAGAGAAACCCTCCCTGAAAATCCAAAAAATATATGTATAAAATAAAAGCAAAAACCACCAACTAAGTTTTTATTAATTAGAATTAAGTTATTTTAAGATTTGTATATTTTATGTATATGGATGTCTTGTCTGCGTGTACATGAGCAAATCAGAAGAGGGCTTTGGCTCCCATAGGACCACAGTTATAGACAGCTGGAAGCTGCCTGTGGGGGCTGGGAATGGAATGCAGGACGTCCAGCAGAGCAGCCAGCGCTGTGAGCTGCTACACTGTCTCTCCAGCACAAGGTCTCTTTTTTTTTTTCTTTAATTTTACATGTATATGTGTGTTTAGCCTACATGTGGATCTTGTGTACAATGTATGTATAGTGCCCATGGCGTCAGATCTGACTGGAGTTACAGAAAGCGGTGAGCCACCTGTGGGTGCAGCAGATTAAATCTGCATCCTCCGTAAGAACAGCCTATGTTCTTAGTCACTGAGCCATCTCTCCAGTCGAGGCTTAAGATTTTTGTTTTGTGTTTTTGTTATTTATTTGTTTATTTATTTATTTATTTAGAGACAGGGTTTCTCTGTGTAGCTCTGGCCTGGAACTCACTCTGTAGACCAGGCTGGCCTCGAACTCAGAAAACCGCCTGCCTCTGTCTCCCAAGTGCTGGGACTAAAGTTGTGGGATACCAGTACCCATCTGGGAGTAAGTTCTTAAGAGCGACCTTGCTTAGTTAAACTTGGCACACTGAGGAGTTTGATGAAGAGGGAAAAGCAGGGGCTGGTGTGTTTGAGCAGGACCTGAGCAGAGGAGTGGACAGAAGGGGAGGGTCTTATGTCTGTTTCTGTTCTGGGACACTCGGGAGGCATGGAGTCTGAGGGGAGACTTAGCGTGGAACCCACTGTGCTTAGAGCCTCATTAGCAGGACTCGTGGGGAAGCAAGCACTCCTGGAAGGGCTGGGAGAACAGCCAGAGAGTGGCAGCGGGCAGGAGAGCGCTGACCTGCAGTCACCAGAGAAGGAACACTGTGAGACTGAGCGTGACTGGTCCGCCCTGTGATAGCATTAGACCAGAGTGACCCAGACTGTGCCTCTCCAGGGAAGCAGCTGGCCCTACTCAAGACCAACTCAGCTGTCCGGACCTGCGGCTTTGACTTTGGGGGCAACATCATCATGTTCTCCACAGACAAGCAGATGGGGTATCAGTGCTTCGTGAGCTTCTTTGATCTGCGGGATCCAAGCCAGATCGGTGAGGACCGAACTGAGGGGCTGAGGTGGCGGGTGTGGTTTCAGATCCCAGGGCCTGACCTCTCCTGCTCGGCACAGACAGCAACGAGCCCTACATGAAGATCCCCTGTAATGATTCCAAGATCACCAGTGCCGTCTGGGGCCCCCTCGGGGAGTGCGTCATCGCAGGCCACGAGAGCGGAGAGCTCAACCAGTATAGCGCCAAGGTAAGGGGCCACGTGACGGGGGCAGATGACACTGAGGACACGTAGTAGGGATCACAGAGAAGCATTTTCCTGCCACTAGAGAGTGCTGAGTCCTATGGGAGGTTCTAGGAAAACAGTTAGATACCAGCTTTTAGAGTCAGGATGGGTTGATGCCACAGTAGAGATTTCAGCTAGATCCAGAGTGTGCTCTGTCACAAAGGAGGTGCTGTATACACGGAGAAGTGAGTACAGCTTCCGGGGCTTAGAGACGATGGCTCAGTGATGGACAGCATGGCTACTCTTGCAGAAGAACTAGGTTCCAGCACTCTTATGGCAGCTCCAGCTGTCCTTAATTCCGGTTCCAGGGCTTTCATCCCTTCTGATTTCTTTAGTACCAGGCATGCACGTGGCAGACACGTTTACACACGTGTATATGCACACACAATACAAAAACACACATGGAGGCAAAATATGTATAACACATACAAATGGATAAACCTTTTAAAAAAAAGTTTCCGGGCTGGTGGGATGGCTCAGTGTGTAAGAGCACCCGACTGCTCTTCCGAAGGTCCGGAGTTCAAATCCCAGCAACCACATGGTGGCTCACAACCATCTGTAACGAAATCTGACTCCCTCTTCTGGAGTGTCTGAAGACAGCTACAGTGTACTTACATATAATCAATAAATAAATCTTTAAAAAAAAAAAGTTTCCAGCAAGAAGGATAGTTTTCCATAGGCAAGAGGAATAGCAGAAGCAACGAATTGGAGATGTGGTCTAGTAGAAGAGCACTTGCCCAGCCAAGGCCCTGATACCCTTAATCTCAGTTCTCAGCAAGCCGAGGCAGGTGGATCTGAGTTTGAGGTCAGCCTGGTCTACAGAGCCAGTTCCAGGCCAGCCAGGCATGCCAAGCAAAACTTTGTCTCAAAAAAAAGAAAGGAATTTCCTGTTGTGCCTAAACCAACCTTAGACAGCATGGTGGGGCTGTGTCTCACATTGGAAAAAATGCAAGCGAGATCTGGACCTGGCGAGATGGCTTGATGGTTAAGTGGACTTGCTGCTCTGGCAGAGGACCTGAGTTCCGTTCCTAGTACCCACATCAGGCAGTTCACAGCTGCCTGTGACTCTAGTTCCAAGGAGATTCAAGGCTCTCCTCTCAGCCTTAGGCACAGATTCGTGTATATGCACATGCAGGCACACACCCATCTACAGAATATTTTTTAATTAAAAAGAGCTGGGGCTATAGCTCAGTGATAAGAGTACTTGGGGTTAGTCAATCCCAGAACCAAAAATGAGGGGGAGGGGATGGGGTAAGAGATTAGATTGAGGGTAAGGAAAAAATGGGCTTGGGCTTCTGGGGAATGGTGGCTTGGGACTCGAGCAAGTGGCTCTAACTCCTCCTCCTCCTCCTCCTCCTCCTCCTCCTCCTCCTCCTCCTCCTCCAGTCTGGAGAGGTGTTGGTGAACGTAAAGGAACACTCTCGGCAGATCAATGACATCCAGTTGTCTAGAGACATGACCATGTTTGTCACTGCATCTAAGGACAACACAGCTAAGGTGAGCCTCACTGCCCTCCTGACTCACATCCAGCCTGTCTGACCTGCCCAGAAAGGTGCCCATCACAGATCCTCTCCCTCCCTCCTCTCTCCAGCTCTTCGACTCCACGACTCTTGAACATCAGAAGACTTTCCGAACAGAGCGTCCTGTCAACTCGGCTGCTCTCTCTCCCAACTATGACCATGTAAGAAGGCCCCACCCAGGCTTCCAGCTAAAGCTTCTGGAATCTGGATGTTTGCCCAACAAACAGGCTGTAAATGATGGGGGAAATGATGTCAGGTAGAGAGGGAACTCGTGGGATTGTTACAGTGCTGACTGACTGGGGGCAGGAGGTCCTTGACATGGCTGCTTACCCCTCCCTGCGGGTCTTCCCACTCTGTGGGTAAGATGTTACAGAAGAGCAGGGAGAGAAGCCTGTGGACAAGTCCTGAGGCGCTGAGCTTTCTTCCCTGTAGGTGGTGCTGGGAGGAGGTCAGGAAGCCATGGATGTGACCACAACCTCCACCAGGATTGGCAAGTTTGAGGCCAGGTAAGGGAAAGAGGCTCTCCCACACTGAAACTACAGCAGGCCGCCTTTCAGAGTACACACAGGCTCCTGACCCCTAAGGACAAAGGGGATGTGACAGATGTCCAGTGGAGCAGATGGGGTCATGAACTCAGCTGCACATACAGCTGGCTAAAGAGCCTGCTCGCACACCAAGTTGTGTCTCTGGTACCGGGCAGTGGCCCAAGCCTGCAATACAGTTTTAATCCCTCCAGAGGTGGGGATCCATGGTTCCAAGGTCATCCTTGGCCTTGCCCAACTCCTAACTCAACTGGGCTACGTGGGACCCTGTTTGTAAACAACAGCAGAGATCATGAACTCTGGGGGGCCTAGATGACATCGTCTTTCTGTATCCAAGATTCTTGACTGTTTAATGGGACATTACTCACCTCCGAAATGTGCATATTAAGTAAATGAGTTGTTAGCACTGCCCAGCTGTGGTGACTGCTGTATGTTGAACAGACGTTTGAGTAGTTTGCCTATAGCTCATCTTATTTTCCTGTATCCTGATTTCTGGACTTCATTAATTCTGTTACATAAAATAATACCTTAAATCTTCATTTTGTAGAATGTTCCTTAGATGTGTTTGAAATAACATCCTCTACCCACCCACCTCCTCCAGGTTCTTCCATTTGGCTTTTGAGGAAGAGTTTGGAAGAGTCAAGGGCCACTTTGGACCGATCAACAGCGTTGCCTTCCATCCTGATGGCAAGAGGTACGGCCGCATTGAAGAGACTGAGCTCTGGGGCGGCTTGGGGCAGAGGGGTTCCCTCCCATTTGCGGTGTGTGGCTGCCCAGCTTCCCCTCCCACAACAGCAGCTGACCATCCCGGTCCATCTCTTTCCAGCTACAGCAGCGGTGGCGAAGATGGTTACGTCCGCATCCACTACTTCGACCCACAGTACTTTGAGTTCGAGTTTGAGGCCTAAGTTCTGGGTCTCCATCCACAACAGAGAAGCTGCTCACAGAAGGTTTTAGACTGAGAAATAAATTAGTTTGTTAAAAATAGTTCCTTGTCAGGCATTTTGTGCAGCCTGTCTGTTTTTCCCTCTTCACTGACCCTCCAGTGACTGATAATGATAAGAAGGAAAACTTTTATTATTCGGGCCTTGTCTCTGTGCACCCAGACTCTGCACTGGTCTGGGTTAACCTATGTTGTAGACACCTTCATCCAAGAGGCTTAGAACCACTCAACCACATTCAAGAAGCCAGTGCCTAAGGTGGGCTCAGGACCAACCCCTGCCCTCTTCCTGTTCTGTCATTTGATGGCTCAGGTGGGCGTGGCCAGCACAGGAAAGGGCCTGAGGAGGGAGAGGTGATGGAACCCTTCAGGGAGAGAGTGTTCCTGGGGAACAGCTGGGGATTACCTCACTGTAGGCACAGGTTCTGGGGCCTCCACAGAAAGCCACACAGCTAAGGAACTGAGAGTGTGGAGTAGGTGGCTCTCAGTTCCCAGCACCTCTTTTGGGCAGCTCATAGCTGCCTGTACCCACACAACCCTGGGAGCCTGGTTTAATCCTCCAACACACATATTGAAGGAAAAACCAGCACTTGAAGGCTGTCTGCTGACCCTCTCTGTACCGGAACATGTACACATGCACATACAACCCACTGTCATATGTGTTGTGGTTTTGCCTGGTGCCTGTGAAGGCTAGAAGAAGATATCAGATCCTCTGGAACTGGAGTTACGCACAGTTGTGGGTTCCATGCCGGTGCTAGAAACCAAACCCCAGGTCTTATGCAAGAGCAGTAAGTACTTAGGCACACCAGGCTGGCCTCGAACTCAGAAATCCGCCTGCCTCTACCTCCCGAGTGCTGGGATTAAAGGCATGCGCCACCACTGCCCAACTTTTCAACCACTGGATTCTTTACAGCCCCTAAGTGTTTCTTTGAGTAGTGGGTGTTTGTTTTGAGACAAAGTCTTTCTATGTAGCTCCTGCTGTCCTAGAACTCACTGTAGACCAGGCTAGCTTCAAACTCACAAAGATCTGCCTGCCTCTGCATCCCAAGTAGGAGGAGTGTGCATTGCCATGTGGCTAAAAATTATTTTATTGTGGTATTAGGGATTGAGCCTGAGTCTTGTGTGTGCTAAACAAGCCCTCTACCTCTCTTAGTGTTCTACTGCTGTGAAGAGATGCCATCAACACAGCTATTCTTTTTTGTTTGTTTGTTTGTTTGTTTTTCGAGACAGGGTTTTTCTATATAGCCCTGGCTCCTGGAACTCACTCTGTAGACCAGGCTGACCTCGAACTCAGAAATCCACCTGCCTCTGCCTCCCAAGATTAAAGGCGTGCACCACCACATCCGGCTGAACACAACAATTCTTACAAAGCATCTAATTGGGGCTGGCTTACAGTTTCAGAGATTTGAGTCCATTTTCAGAGTGGCGGGGAGCATGGCAGTGGCACAGAGACACAGTGCTGGAGAAGCACTTGGAGCAGGCAGCAGGAAAAGAGCCACTGGGCTTACAATAGACGTTTTGAAAGTTCAAAGCCCACCTACAGTTGACACATTCTCCTGTATTGTCATCTCCAAGGCATATTGCCTCTGTCAGCTAACGTAGGCCTAGTCTTAGAAGCTTCTAGCCTCTGTACAGTCAGATCTAGGCCTTCTATGCTTTTACCCTCTGAGACTTAATGCTGAATAAGCTCACCCTTTCTGTTACTGAAGTCTGGCTGGCTGGTTCAACTCAGCTATTCTGGCTCAGACTCCCAAGTGGACTCAAACTGGCTTCTGGCTGGATTGCTCTACTTGGCTTCAAACTAACTTGGGCCATCTGTTCTAATCTGGCTCCTCACTCTCTGGCTCATTCTGTCTTCACCTTGTTCTCTCTCTGCAGCTTGTCTCTTGTCTCTCCCCTCGCCTAGGTAGCTTCTTTTTCCTCTCCTCTTGAGAGCTGGGTGTATCCTATTCTGTCAAACCTTCCTCTGATTTGTCACTTTGTCTGCCATTCATTCAGTTAGACATCATTTTCAAACATGGTGCTCCTTCTACAAACTCACTTTACCTTCACTGGGATGGAAGGAAGTGTCTGTATTCCAGCCAGCCAGATAAAAGGTGTGGGTTAAGGCTGAGCCACACCGTAACTAGAAACAGGTTTTTTTTTCAGTAACAACACAATCTTGGGGTTAACAGTGTGATCAAATATCCTGCAATACACTTTCTCTAACAAGGTTATACCTCCTAATCCTTTTAAATAATGCAAAGTGCTTGTGAGCAAGTATTGCAATCTCTGAGCCTATGGGGCCGTTCTGATTCAAGCCACCACAGCCCCCGGGTACCTCCCCATCTCTAATCATTGCTGAGGCAGGAGTGTATTTGTTCTTGGCCGTGAGTACAGTATGTTGTGAACCATATTTCCAGGTTTGCAGAAGTTGAAGACAAAAGTGATTCTTGAGGGAAGAGCACTCATTTTTCCTAAAAGAGGAATTTAAAGGACACGTGAGCCCCCGATACAAGGGGCATCTGCCGTTTCTGCTTGCCCCTGGTCCCCCTTCCGCAGGCTGACCTCTCTTCACTGTTGCAGAGGAAAGTGCCAAGGAAGGAGGAATAGGTATGTGTGTCCCAGCAGTGGCATCAGCAGCACCTCCCTCAATTGTAGCAGCCGCAGGAAGTAGTAACTTAATGGCCCCCTTGCGGTGCAGGAAGAGGAGAAAGCTGATTGCCTCATTTGGCACAGGCATAGGAGAAGCCAAGTAGGCATAACACAGCTGTTGTGAAGGGGTGGCCAGTCTAGGGCCATGGGGAAGAAGTGGGCACCAGGAAACAGGGTATCCGGGTAGAAGGAATGGGTTGACCGCTGACCTGGATCCTCTCCACCCTCCCAACTCTTAGGACTCAGTCACAATCCGGCTCAAAGGGCCCAGTCACAAGCAGGATGCTGTCTGTGCCTTCACCTCTGTTTTCTAGGATACAGGAACCTCCCCTGTGGGTCCAGGGCTTATCAACAGTGGCAGCTGGAGTCTTCTCTGCCCCGGTGACCAGGTCAAAAATATGCCAGGTTCTAGATTATGTATTTATAAATACCTCTCTCTCTCTCTCTCTCTCTCTCTCTCTCTCTCTCTCTCTCTCTCTCTCTCTCTCTCTCTCTCTCTCTTTCTCTGTGTGTGTGTGTGTGTGTGTGTGTGTGTGTGTCTGTGTGTTAGTTCCACATCATGGTTTTGTGCCAAGGTTGAAAGCTATACCCAACCTCAGTCTCATAAGGTAGGAACTTAATCGCTATGCTCTGGGCTACCAGGGAGATGGTACGTTGTACCTCCTACACACATTCTAGCCAAATGAGGTGTCTCTCTGTGTGTCTGTGTGCTGCTCTTTGTCTGGTCTCCACAGCATACAAAGCTCTCTTAGAGGGGTCAGATCCCATACATCCTAGTCAAATGAGAACTAACTGGTCATCCTTTTACCTGGCTCAGGTTCTTGGTGAGCCCAGCCTAGGAGCAGACAGAGCAAGTGATATATCCTAAGGAGAGAGACACAGCCCTCCCAGAATCCCATGTGATAAACAAAAACAAAAAAACCCCACACCCTTTGGGGAGTCCAGTCTATTGAACATGGAACCCACTTATCTTACTTAGGGTTTCAATACCATGAAGAGACACCATGACCAAGGCAACTCTTATAAAGTACGACATTTAATCGGGGCTGGCTTACAGGTTCAGAGGTTCAGTCCATTATCATCATGGCAGGAAGCATGGTATCGTGCAAGTAGACATGGTGCTGAAGGAGCTGAGAGTTATACATTCTGATCTGCAGGTAGCAGACAGAGAATGTGAGCCACACTGGGCATAGCTTGAGCATAGGAGAATTCGAAGCCCGACTCCACAATGACACACAACCTCCAAAAAGGCCACACCTACTCCAGCCAGGCAACATCTCCTAACAGTGCAAATCCCTATGGGCCAAGCATTTAAACACATTAGTGTATAGGGACCATATCTATTCAAACCACCAAATCAGATGGAAATTACTCTATTTCCTTGAGGATTCCTCTTACTCTAATGAGGAACACCCACAACCCTTGGAATGATCTGCTTTGTTGGAGGGGGGGTACATTGCTCTCACAGGACGTGGAATGCCCTAAAAAACCCCAATCTGATAAGAGGAACAGTATTCTTGGGATCTTCATCCATTCCTACCTTCCAGGAACTGCTCCAAGGTCACAAGTGACTTCCTCCCAGGTCCTTTAAGAGATGTTTCAACCCTGTTTGACACCCCCAGTGACCTCAGTCTGTCTAGGAAAAAACTTAAGTTCACAGTGAAGACCTTCCAACACCTTTGCTCTGTC
This sequence comes from Mus musculus, assembly GCF_000001635.26. NCBI lineage: Eukaryota > Metazoa > Chordata > Mammalia > Rodentia > Muridae > Mus > Mus musculus. Next base: position 129,587,697 of record NC_000070.6, on the reverse strand, counting down.
CTCCTCCTCCCTTTAACCTCACCGGCATCTACCACCCAGAGCCATAGACAGATCTACAAACAAAAGACCAGGATCCCTGCTGTTCCTCCTCTTGGCATCCTTCATCCTCCTTCCAGCTACCTTCTTTTCCTTTAGGACTGGTCCTTGCAAATCACCCCATTCTGAAGCAGGGTGTAGTGGTGCAAGCCTTTAATCCCAGCAATCAGGAGGCAGAGGCAGGCGGATTTCTGAGTTCGAGGCCAGCCTGGTCTACAGAGTGAGTTCCAGGACAGCCAGAGCTACACAATGAAATCCTGTCTCAAAGAAGGAAAAAAAAAAAAAAAAAAAAAAAAAGGAAAAGAAAAGGAAAAAAGGAAAGGAAAGAAAAAAGAGGTGCTTGCCTTTTCTCTTCAGGCTGAGGTGGGGGTACACAGGGTTTAGAAGTGGACAAGCACTCCCTGGCAGACCTTCTCCTGCTCCCCATTAATCCAGAGGATCTTGCAATAAAAAAACCAGTCCAGCTTCTTCCAGGCAGGCTAGGCAGTCTTGGCCTGCACCCACACTGGTTTATTCAGGCATGAATAATGAGTGCCTAGACTGGTCGTGTATCCCAGATGAAGCCCTAGGCTCCAAGGTGTTCCTACCAGCACAGCTCTAAGCTGGCTGACTAGAGTATAGCAGAACTGAGGACAGGGCCTCATCTAGTTTTCAAGGACTCAGAGAGGCCTTAGGTTAGTCTACACACAGGAACTGACAAAACACAGCAGGCACAGTCAGAAAGGGTATATATATGTATGGGAGGGTTATGGTGAGGTTGGGAAAAGGGGAGGTGAGTAAAGTATCTCGAAATGCCCTGGGTTGACAGAGGGACGACATTTCAAGTAGGGGTGTGGAGGGAATGGAGGGGGTCAAAGTGAAGGGGGGCAGAACCAAGATCAGGCAGGAATTGGCCAGGTAATGTTTTTAAAAGGCCAATAATAAATGTCTAGGAGGGCCAGGCAGTGGTGGCACATGCCTTTAGTCCCAGCACTTGGGAGGCAGAGGCAGGTGGATCTCTGAGTTCAAGGCCAGTCTGGTCTACAGAGTGAGTTACAGGACAGACAGAGCTACACAGAGAAACCCAGTCTCGAAAAACCTAAATAAAAAGATAAATAAATAAATGTCTGGGGGTAGGGGGGAGGCTGGTGAGATGGCTCAGTGGGCAAGAGCACCGGACTGCTTTTCCAAAGGTTCGAAGTTCAAATCCCAGCAACTACATGGTGGCTCACAACCACCCTTAGTGAGATCTAACTCCCTCTTCTGAAGTGTCTGAAGACAGCTACAGTGTACTTACATGTAATAAATAAATAAATAAATAAGTAAATAAATGTAAAAAAAAAAAACTTAAAAAAAATAAATGTCTGGGGGCGGGAGGAGGCTAGAGAGATGATGGCTCAGCGGACCGATCTTCCAAAGGTCCTGAGTTCAAATCCCTCACAACCATCCGTAATGAGATCCAATGCCCTCTTCTGGAGTGTCTGAAGACAGTTACAGTGTCCTTACATATAATAAATAAATAATCTTTTAAAAAAATGTCTAGGGCCCCAAGACTGGTGAACGGTGTGCTGGGAGTTTGGTAGTGGCTAAGGGCAGAGTTCTGATATCTGTAACATGAGCCACACAGTAACCGGCTGTCTCCGAAACACATTCTGAGAGGCAAAAGCTAGGTCTAGGGCACCCTACGGAGCAATCTGACCTCATACCCCTATTCTCCTGAGCGTCCTCAACCGAGGCCCCCAACACCACACCCACCTAGCGAGCTACTATCACTTGTCGCAAGGTTTGGGCGTGTGGAAGTGCTGGGTCTCAGGGTTATTTTTTGTTTTTTGTTTTTTGTTTTGTTTTGTTTTGTTTTTTGATTTTTCAAGACAGGGTTTCTCTGTGTAGCCCTGGCTGTCCTGGACTGTCACTCTGTAGACCAGGCTGGCCTCTGCCTCCCAAGGGCTGGGATTAAAGGCATGCGCCACCACTGCCCGGCCGGCCGGTCTCAGGCTTTTAAGACCTTATAAGAACAGAAATGGTGGCTGATTCATCAAAGGACAGAGCCTGAGGATAGGGCTGTGGAAAGTCGCTATGGTCTCTCTGTCATCCTCTTCTATGCTCCTGGTACTCCGTGAATCTCAAGCCACCCTTCCCCCGACACTCCCCCCTCCCCCTTCCCGGCCAGCCGCTCTACTTGGTTATGACCCAGAATGACACTACGTGCAGAGAGAACACTTTCCACAGTACCCCTTTTAAAAACTCACTTAAATACACATGGGCTAGCATCCGCGGCTCAAGGGCGCCCCCTGGACGCCGGGATAGAACCGGAGATCCAGCATGTCTTCCACTTGTGGTGTTCGGCCGCTGCATCCTCGGCTTCTTACAGCATGGAGTGGTGGTGTCCGAGTCACTTGAGATACTGGAACGCTGCGGATGGACCGATCCAGCTGCACAGATCCGGCTGTGTAGGAGGGCACGATCTCCGACTGCGCCATCCTTTAGCCGTCTTCTCTCGGATCTCAGCTTGGGGCGTGCCACCGTTTCTCCAGGGAAAGAGTCAACACCAGCAACAGTGGCAGCCACAGATTCGAAATCGACTGGGGCCCTGGCGACAGCAGCAGGTGGTGCCACAGAGCTCAGAGTTTGGCTTGGGCTCAGCCTCGGGCAGATCAGCTCCCGGAACTCCATTTTGCTAGCGTAACCCTGGGACCTAGCCCTACAAACTCTGGTAGGGATAGGCTGGGAAGCTGGAGACACCGACTGACCGAAGCCATTCCGGAAGAAGGAGCCACACAGTTCCATACGCATTTTCTCCTAGTCCCAGGTTCTCAGGTTTTCTTCGAACCTCCACCAAGAGTGCATTCACAAAGTCTAAGTTTCATGATCAGTGTAATGGTGCCTAAACAATCTTGCATAAAGCTTACCGTAACTGTGCTGGGTCTCTGGAGGTTCTGGAATTAAAAAAAAAAGTTCTGGGGTCCTGGCACCCCTTAATGACATAAAAAGAAAGAAAAATAACCATTTGTTCCCCTGTACCCTAGTGGGTGGGCTGGAAAGTGTGGGTGGGTTAACTGAGAACTGCCTTCTTTCTCCCCCACACATCTGAAGCTTGGGGTGGGGAAATCCCTTGGTCCACCTTAAAAAGCAAAAGTGTAGCTAGTGGCCCTCCCCCACTCCACAGCCATAAGTCCTGCCCTTGGGCAACATCCACAGGCCTATTCAGGCAGTGTCCAGACTTGAAGGCTCCAGCCCTTTGACTCTATCCTTATCATTAAATGTTAGTTGCCCACACAATGAAACTGGGCCACGGTTTTGGTGGAGGGACCCAAAAGGACGCCATGCTCACAGAGTTTCAGTCTAGCGAGAGATATGCTTCAGTTGGCAAGGACAAACCATAGGAAACTCAACTGATTTGCTAGAGGGCTCATTCAACCATTCACCCATGCATCTACTTTTAATATATATACATATATTTTTAGATTTAATGGGTATGAGTGTTTTGCCTAAATGTGTGTCTATGCACCACATGTGTGCCTGGTGTCCATAGAGGGTCCTTGCATCTGCTGGGACTGGAGTTAGGAGGGATTGTGATCCACCAAGTGGGTCCCGTGCAAGGGTGACAACTGCTCCTAACCATTGAGCCATCTCTCCAGGCCCCTTTTAATATTTAAAAAAAATTTTTTTTGCCGGGCATGGTGGCTCATGCCTTTAATCCCAGCACTTGGGAGGCAGAGGCAGGCGGATTTCTGAGTTCGAGGCCAGCCTGGTCTACAGAGTGAGTGAGTTCCAGGACAGCCAGGACTATACAGAGAAACCCTGTCTCGGAAAAAAAAAATTAATGATTTATTTATTTTATGTATATGAGTACACTGTCCCTGTCTTCAGACACACCAGAAGAAGGTATCAGATCCCATTACAGATGGTTGTGAGCTATCATGTGGTTGCTGGGAATTAAACTCAGGACCTCTGGAAGAGCAGTCAGTGCTTTTAACCACTGAGCCATCTCTCCAGCCCTAAAATTCTTACTGTTATCTTTGTGTGATGCTGAGTCTAGATGACAGGGATCATAACAAAACACACAAAGTCACCCAATGAATGACTGAATGTGCTGAGGCATCCCTTAGACAGTTCTCAGAGGAAGAAGAAGTACAAATGGCCCCTAAATGTTTGAGAAGGTGTTCAACATCTGTCTTAGTCAGAGTTTCTTGTTTTGTTTTTTTGTTTTTTGTTTTTTGGGTTGTTTTTTTTTGGTTTTTAGAGACAGGGTTTCTCTGTATATCCCTGGCTGTCCTGGAACTCACTTTGTAGACCAGGCTGGCCTTGAACTCAGAAATCCGCCTGCCTCTGCCTCCTGAGTGCTGGGATTAAAGGCGTGGGCCACCACGCCCGGCCTTAGTCAGAGTTTCTATCCATGCACAAAACATTTTGACCAAGAAGCAAATTGGGGAGGAAAGGGTTTATTCAGCTTACACTTCCATGTTGCTGTTCAGGGTTAGGATTGGAACTCAAGCAGGTCAGAAATCAGGAGCTGATGCAGAGGCCATGGAAGGATGTTCTTACTGGCTTGCTTCTCCTGGCTTGCTCAGCTTTCTTTCTTTCTTTCTTTCTTTCTTTCTTTCTTTCTTTCTTTCTTTCTTTCTTTCTTTCTTTCTTTCTTTCTTTCAAAGATTGATTGATTGATTGATTGATTGATTTATTATATGTAAGTACACTGTAGCTGTCCTCAGATACTCCAGAAGAGGGCATCAAATTTCATTACGGATGGTTGTGAGCCACCATGTGGTTGTTGGGATTTGAACTCGGGACCTTCGGAAGGAAGAGCAGTCGGCGCTCCCAACCACTGAGCCATTTCGCCAGCCCCTCAGCTTGCTTTCTTATAGAACCCAAGACTACCAGCCCAGAGATGGCACCACCTACAAGGGGCACTCCCCCCCTTGATCACTAATTGAGAAAATGCCTTACAGCTGGATCTCATGGAGGCATTTCCCCAACTGAAGCTCCTTTCTTTGTGATAACTTCAGCCTGTGTCAAGTTGACACACAAAACCAGCCAGTACAACATCTTTGACCATTAGAGAAATGGAAATTAAAAAGACACTGAGAGGGACTGGGGCCATGGCTCAGAGGTTAAGAGCACTGCCTATTCTTCCAGAGGTCCTGAGTTCGATTCCCAGCAACCACATGGTGGCTCATTACCATCATAATGAGATTTGGTGCCCTCTCCTGTTATGCAGGTGTACATGCAGAGAGTGTACTCAGAGAGGAGGCCCCATGTGTAAAGACACTTGCTACCCAGCATGGCCACTTGAGTTCAGATCCCCAGATAAGGCAAACACAGCACTAAAGGGCCTGGAGAGACAGGCCAAACCCTGCAGTCAGCCAGTTACTGATCTTCAAGTTTACTGAGACTCTGCCTCAAAAAGAAAGGCAGGATGCCTCCTGTCTCTGGCTTGAACATTATAGTCTCCTACTCCTGTGAGGCAAGTCATTGAGGAAGACATGCACACACAGTACACTGAGATTCCATCTCTCCTAGAATGGCTAGCATCAAGAAGATAGCAGTGGGGGCTGAAGAGACTGCTCAGCAGTTAAGGGCACATATTGCAGCTTACCTGGGTTGGATTCCCATCATCACATGGGGCCTATTTAATTACCTTCTGTAACTCCAGCTTCCAGGAATCTAAGGCTCACAACCATCTGTACAGCTACAGTGTACTCATATACTAAACTAAAGCAGGGCATGGTGGGCCTTTAATCCCACTCAGAGGCAGAGGCAGGTGGATTTCTGAGTTCGAGGCCAGCCTGGTCTACAAAGTGAGTTCCAGGACAGCCAGGGCTACACAGAGAAACCCTGTCTCAAAAAACCAACAAAACAAAACAACCTAAAAACAACCACCATTGTTAGCTAGTTATGCTATCTTGAGATTCTAAGTCAGCAGACCACACAGACAGCTGAACTTCCATCCCTTCTGATGCACAATTGTCAGGTCCTAAAGAGATGGCTAACTTCGGTGCCTATTAGCACACCAAAATGCATGCTAGCCTCTAGGCTCCCTTAGCACAGAGAATACCTCTTACAGAGTCCACGCTGGCATCCTGGCTCTCCTCACACTCACCCACCGCATCTCAGATTTCTCCAGCTGTGTGCTGTCTTGTTGTCTTTTGTCTTCCTCTCTTGGACCTCCTGTCTCCCTCACCACCACCCCATGGCCTGGTCCACTCTGCTGGCCGTGTTTCTTTCCCTGCTCTGGACTTTTTCAGATGCCTCTGGGTGTCCTTTCCCTTGTATTTCAGTAAGAACCTTCCCTCAACCTCTCCTTAGAGCGGTCACATCCACACTGTATATACTGTATATGTTTATTGCTGCACTTGGTCAAGGTATGGATCCATCCTAGAGGTTCATCATCAAGAGACAAACAGATGAAGGAAATGTGGTAAATATACACAATAGGGTCTTATGTAGCAGAATCAAGTCCTACTCCTATATAGGACATGTCAGGGTGGGAGAGGACTCGATGGAGGGCGGGAAGAGAGTAAGAGTGATGGGGGGGGCTGGGAAGATGGCTCAGCTCGGCAGGTATAAATCTGAAGCTGCTCTCTGAGAGCAGCCAAGCATGAAACAGAACACTCTGTAGCTGGGTTTTGTGCCTCTCGCCTGCATGTCCGACCCTGAGGAGGCTTGGAGAGCTTGAGGCAGCCTTGGCTGCACAGGGAGACCCTGTCTAAAAGCAAACCCAAAAAGAGAACAGGCTATGAAATTCCAGACTAGGGAAACCTTCAAGATGGGATTTTTTTTTTTAAGATTTATTTATTTTTTATTATATGTAAGTACACTGTAGCTGTCTTCAGACACACCAGAAGAGGGAGTCAGATCTCGTTACAGATGGTTGTGAGCCACCATGTGGTTGTCGGGATTTGAACTCAGGACCTTCAGAAGAGCAGTCGGGTGCTCTTACCTGATGAGCCATCTCACCAGCCCCCAAGATGGGGATTTGACAGACATGCAGATTAGTGTCCGCCTCATAGACTCATACCGAATCTGAAACTGGTGGCAGGGGAAGCCATCTGTTTTAGCAGGCTTTCCAGGTGACTCTGAACACATGCCAGAGATGGAGGAACACTGGAAAATATACAAAACGGCAAAGTTCGCTTATGCTGCCAGAACAGAGAGTAGGGCTGGGGGAGCCAGTCAGTAAGACCCTTCTGAGCATGCTCTGCCCTGGGTTTGCCCCTGCATTGCCGTAGGTGGGAGGAAGACAGGAAGTAGAAAGTGGTGCTAGGCGGGGTGGGTGAAGTTGAAGCCAGTTTGTGCTACAGGATAAGTTCCGGGTCAGCTCAGGGTGAGACTCTGCCTAAAAAGAGAAAAGAATTGTGATCTCAAGCGCGCGTGCACACACACACACACACACACACACACACACACACACACACACACACACACACACATACACACACACACACACACTTGGAAACAAAAGACTGCTATCCCGCAGAGGAGGCAATCCAGGCCGCACCCCCTTATGGAGAAGCACTATTTGACCTTAGTGCTGTTTCATTGGCTATTCAGGAGAATTTACCAAACTACATATTTAGATGTGTACGTTTCTGTTTTTGTCTCCTCCTCTGCTTCCTCCCCTTCCTTCTCTTCTTCCCTTTCCTCTTTCTCCCCCTCCTCCTCTTCCTTGGTTTGTTTTGTTTTTGAGTCATGGTCTCCTGTATTCCAGGCTGACTTTAAGTTTGCCTGGAAGAAACTTCAGCTGTGTCACCACACTTGGGTCCCGTTAGGTTTTGGGTTGGTTGCTTTTTGTCTCCCCTGTGAGTCAAGGAGCACTGGAGAGAATGCAAACTCCACTTGGGCTGCCACTGCTCCTCTGCTGGCTCTATTTCTCTTCTCCTTCTCTCCTCCTCCCCCTCCCCCTCCCCCTCTCCCTCCTCTCCCTCCTCCCCCTTCTCCTCTTCCTCCTCTTCTCCTTCTTTCTTTTCTTTTTTTTTTTTTAAGACAGGATTTCTCTGCATAGCCCTGGCTGTCCTGGAACTCACTTTGTAGACCAGGCTGGCCTTGAACTCAGAAATCCACCTGCCTCAGCCTCCTTTAGTGCTGGGACTAAAGGCGTGTGCCACCACGCCTGGCTTTCAATTTTTTATTAGATATTTTCTTCATTTACATTTCAAATGCTATCCTGAAAGTCCCCTATCCCCCCCCCCCGCTCTTCTCCTTCTTCCTCTCTCTCTCTCTCCCTCTCTCTCTCTCTCTCTCTCTCTTTCCCTACCCCTCCACTCTCTCCCTAATTGCTGGTGCAAACCCTAACCCTTGAGCACACTAGGAAAGGTTTTACTACTGAGCGGAATCCCAGCCCTGCTCTTGTTGCTGAGAGCAATACAGAGGTTTAGAGACACCTGAGAAACATCTGGGTGGTGGTGGCACACACCTTTAATCTCAGCACTCAGGAAGCAGAGGCAGGCGGATCTCTGTGAGTTTGAAGCCAGCTTGGCCCACAGAGCAAGTTCCAAGCCAGCCAAAGCTACAAAGAGAAACCTTCTCTCAAAAAAAGAAAACAGAAAAGAAAAGAGGAGAGAGGAAGAGAAAGAGGCAGAGGCAAATTTCTGTTGAAGCTTATCCTGGTCTACATAGGTCTACATAGTAAGCCTGCACATTGTTCTAGGCCGGCCATCATTAGAGATGAGATGAACTCCTTCAGTCAGAGCTTTTTCAGTGATTGCCAACAGAACCTAAGGGCCGTTGGAGTAAGACTTGGTGTCACCGACCTGTCACAACAGAGGCTCAAGAAGTGACTGAGCTACCTAAAGTCCCCTCAAAGTAGCACCAGGGCCCAGGGCTCCTGACTCCCAGGCTAGGCAGCTGGACCCTATTGCCTTGCAGAAGGGCTAGCTCTGTAAAGAGGAAAGAGCACCAGCCAGTCAGCTGTCTCTTCCCCTTGACTCCTCTGACTTGGGTCTTGGGAGGAGGGCCAAGCCGGCTGTGGACGATGCTTTTCTTATCCTGCTGCAACTTCCTTTCTGGGAACCAGGAACCTGAATCTGGGCAAAGACAATAAAATTCATCTGAAGGGCTCCTCCTGCCCCCACCCGGATGGGCATCACGTGGCCCCTAGTTAGCAAACCAGGAAAATTCCATCTCTTGCACACTTAGCCTCACATACCCATCTGCTCACTCAGCCTGGCACACTTAGCGTCCCTCACCCACCTTCTCAATTCAGCACACACTCTTGGCACATTCTTTTCAACCTCATCTTCTTTCACTTCTCACACGGCCAAATAGCCAGCCTTTCCCTTACTGTCCCGTTGGTCACCACAGACCTACCATGTCCCTAGGGCCGCTGAAATTCCAGGCAGTGGGAGAGAAGGGTGAGGAGGATGAGGAAGAGAGCTTAGATTCTCTGAAGGCCCTGACTGCCAAGCTTCAACTGCAGACCCGACGGCCCTCATACCTCGAGTGGACTGCCAGAGTCCAGAGCCGGGCTTGGTACAGAGCCCAAGCTAGACCTGAGCCAGTCGGACCCGGGGCCATCTGTGGCTTTGACTCCATGGATTCTGCGCTTGAGTGGCTCAGACGGGAGCTGGTGAGTCTGGTGGGTTAGATGGACTTGCATGGGGTCTTTGAGCCAGTCCCTCTAAAGGCCCAAATCTGTGAGGTTGGAAGGAGATGAGAACAAACCAATGTCCACAGTAGTTCCTCAGTGCTGTGCCCTAGGACAACGGAACCAGGAATTCAGTTGCTCGCTATCTTATTTGCAGAGCCAAATCTGGAGAAGTAGACCGTAGAGCACAGGTTCTCAATCTGTGGGTCTCGACCCCTTTGGGCATCCAAAAGCACTTTTAGACAGGTTGCATATCAGATATCCAGTATATCAGATATTTATATTTAAAATTATTTAAAAGTCGTAGCAGTGGCAAGATTACGGTTACAAAGTAGCAATGAAAATAATTTTATGCTTGGGAGTCATCACAGCATGAGGAAATGAGCTGTATTAACGGGTCCCAGCATTAGGAAGGCTGAGAACCACTGCCCTAAAGAGAAGAGACAGTCAAGTAAAAAGCAGAAACCGACCCTGCTGTCAGTTATAATCTGAGGAGGGCAGAGTTGAATATTAGCTGTCAGCCCACCATGTGCAAACATAAGGATGTCCAGTTCAGCTCAACGGGTCATCACAGTTAATTTGTGATGGCGTACCAGACGTCTATATTTGCATACTAACGGTTCCTTGGCTTGGCTTGAGAATCACCCATCCGGAAAAAGATCTGCGAGACCGAGGCGGATGAAGTTAGGTGAGAAGGGGATTGCGAGCTGGACTATGCAAAGAGTATTCCCAGAAATGGACCGGCGGCTGGGCTGGTGAGCCCGGAGGCTAATCTAGCAAATTTACGCCCCCTTTTGGTCACAGCAGGAGATGCGGGCTCAGGACCGGCAGCTGGCAGGGCAGCTGCTCAGGCTGCGGGCCCGGCTGCACAGACTGAAAGTGGACCAAGTCTGTCACCTGCACCAGGAGCTTCTGGATGAGGCTGAGCTGGAGATGGAGTTAGAGTCTGGGACTGGCTTGCCTCTGGCCCCACCGCTGCGGCATCTGGGACTCACGCGCATGAACATCAGTGCCAGACGCTTCACCCTCTGCTGACAGCAGACTTGGGTGTCTCTTGCAGTATCTGGGGAGAAAGAAGGAAGGAAGAGGGACCCCGGAGGCTCTGGCTACCTGCTGGGGAAGGTGGGCACACTTAGGTTTCCAAAAGCTGAATTTAGAGAGCACAGGATGGAGGGGAGGAGGAGAGGAAACTCGGGCCCCAAATGTCTTAATAAAAAATGCATTGAATCCCATCAAGGTTTCTGTAGACTGTCACAGAGCCTAAATAAATGTTGTTGTATATTCATCCTGTGTCACTGGGACTTTAGGGATTCCACAACAGGAGACAAGATGGCACCAGGTGTCCCCAACAGCTCCCGATCTATTTCTCTAACTTTATCAAATTCAAAAGTGAGAAAAATTTAAATGAAGATGAAGATTCATTGTGTTTTTTGATTGTGTGTGTGACCAGAGAGGCCAGAAAAGGATTAGCTGAGCTGGAGGCACAAGCTGTTGTAAGCTGCCTGTTGTGGATGCTGCCTACGGAACTCAGGTCCTCTGTGAGCAGCAACGGGCTTTTTTTCTCCAGCCCCCAAACTTAAAATCTTCTGCCATTCTCATGACAGGTGGTCTAGGTAAATTGAAGACTTGGAGAAAGCAGAAAGTGGTAGTTCTGTGTCATCTCTGCTATTTATTTATTTTTTTCTTTTTCTGTTTTTCTTTTTTTTCTTTTCTTTTTCTCTTTTTCCCTGATGCAGGGTCTCACTAGGTAGCTCCGACTGTCCTGAAGCCCATACTGGCCTTGAACTCACAGAGATTCACTTGCCTCCGGAGTGCTGGGGTTAAAGGTGTGCACCACTCTGCCCGGCTTCCCCTATTTAACTCTATTAGACACATAGTGGGAAAATCAGGCCACTATGAGACAGATCTCTATGATCTTGACGCCAGTCTGCTCTACAGAGCGAGTTCTAGGTCAGTAAGGACCACCTAGAAAGAGACCCTGTCTCCAAAAATCCAAAAATAAGCAAACAAACAAATTAAGAAAAAAACCCAGGGCCTGGTGAGATGGCTCAGTGGGTAAGAGCACCCGACTGCTCTTCCGAAGGTCAGGAGTTCAAATCCCAGCAACCACATGGTGGCTCACAACCATCTCGTAACGAGATCTGACTCCCTCTTCTGGAGTGTCTGAGGACAGCTACAGTGTACTTACATATAATAAATAAATAAATAAATAAATAAATAAATAAATAAATAAATAAATAAATAAATAAATGAAAAAAAAAAAAGAAAAAAGAAAAAAACCCAGCTAGTTGCTAATTCTTGCTCCACGGGCAGCTAGATATGCATTACTTTAGAACACACACTTTAGAATTCATGCACTGCTTGTCAGCACCGTGCCCCCCAGGCGGGTGCTGAAGCTGAGGTGAGCTGTAAAATGCTAAGGTTTCTAAGTGAGGACAGCAGGGCGGTATATCAGGTCTGGAGACACATCTGCCGGCTCTGTCATTCTCAGGGTTGGGTTGTTTTTTTTTTTTTCCTTCTGTGTGACTCTCAGCCTTTGTTTCTGTGTTTCTCTCTTTGTCTGACTTTCCAACTCAGACTTCCTCCCCCCCCCCCCCCCCGCCATTTCCTGTTCCCCCTTCCCTCTGCAGCTGAGGTGCACACAGCTTCAGCTCCTACCTCACAAACCCCAACAATGCTCTGTGGGCTCCCCTCCCCCTGCCTGCTCACTCAGCGTAGCTCAAGAGGTGACACATTTACACTTTCTTTCCAGTGAGGTCAGGACCCATTCTTGGCCCTGATAGGGGCCATTTGGGGTTCCTCACATCACTGGTGGCCTGGCCCTCTGCCTGTGAGGGACACAATCCTCATTTTTGCCTGCTGGCAGCTTGTTGTGGAGTTCTTAAACTCCTGCTGATGTCAGAATGTCTCTGCCCGCCACAGATACCTGTGCAGTATGCTTGCTCGGTCCTCTACCGGAGGCAACTCGTGGTTATGGCTATGCGCTCCATTAGGGGTGTGGCCTTGCCTCTACTTGAATTACCATTCTGCTGTGCTGTCCTGTCCCCTGCCTGTTATTCTATCTATCTATCTATCTATCTATCTATCTATCTATCTATCTATCTATCTATTATCTATCTACTATCTATCTATATCTACTATCTATCTATCTATCGATCTATCTATCTATCTATCTATCTATCTTCTATCTGTCTCTATCATCTATGTATCTATCTATGTATCTCTGTATGTATCTATGTTTGTATGTATCTATCTACCTATGTATCTATGTATCTATCTATGTATCTATGTATCTATCTCTATCATCTATGTATCTATGTATCTCTGTATGCATATATGTGTGTATGTATGTATGTGTGTATGTATGTATGTGTGTATGTGTGTATGTATGTATGTATGTGTGTATCTACCTATCTATCCATCTACCTATCATCTATCTATCTATCTATCTATCTATCTATCTATCTATCTATCTATCTATCTATCGAAACAGGGTCTCTTTATGTAGCTCTGGCTGTCCTGGAACTTACTGCATAAGTTAGTCTGGCCTGAAACTTGCAGAGATCTGCCAGCCTCTGCCTCCGGAATGCTGGGATTAAAGCCTTATGCCACCATGCCCCAGCCTGTCACTAGGGCCTTAAGACATGAGGTTTTCTTGTCTTCCTCCTGAAACAGACTGTCAACAGTCGATCCTTAGGCACAGGATGACATGGATACGGCTCTGCCAGTGAATGTGGCTGCTGTTTTTACTATAGTACATATAACCTTGTCACCAACTATCTAACAGAGATAGATGCTGTCCAGGTTCAACTCTGAACAAGAGATGCCTTTGGCTGTCCGGCTAAATTAAAGGCCACCCAGTTCTTACATAGCACGGCTGGAGTTGAGTGCAGCGCCATTTCCTTCCCTGTGAGCTAAACTGTAGCTGCTGTGTTCTGCTCACGGGGGCAAAGGCTCTCTTCTCTTACCCAGGAGTATCTTGGAGGGTAGGAGGAGTGCTCCATCAAACAGCCTTCCCCACCATGTTTAGTGACCTTCAAGGGGAGGAAGAGGCAAGTGAATCTCTGTGAGTTCAAGGCAACATAGCAAATTCCATAACAGTCAGGGCAACACGGTGAGTCCCTGCGTTAAAAAAAAATCCTCTCATTGGTTGATGACGACGACGACGATGATGATGATGATTGGACTTGAGGGGTCTAGGCTGGTCTGGAACTCTGTATGTAGCCATTCCTGTCTTCACCTCCAGAACGCTGGGAATATGGACCTATGCCATCACACACAGCCTTCCTCCCTAAGTGCCTCCCTCAGTATGAGTAGAAGCTGGCCTAGAGATGTATGGGACCCAAGAGGCTGAGGGGGTCTAGGTCTATGGCAGCAGGAAGCCTGAGGTGCTGGAGGCTTGTGGTTGGGTTGCTGGGGCTGGGTTGGCTGCAGAGCCCTCAGGAGACAGGAAGTCAGGGTGGAACGTGGGCGCGAGGAGACAGGTGGTGACTACGACGGCGAGGGGAGCTGACACCGGGTCCAGGCAGCCAAGCCAGGCTAGGAGCATCATGTGAATAGGCCAGAAGGCTCCCAGGCTGGGCAGGTAAGGGGTACTGGGAACAACAGTGTAGAAGGGGGCAATGGTGGGAACCAGACAGCAGAACACTGCGTCTGTGGAGGCCTAGGCTCCTTAGGTGTACAGAAACCTTTCAGAAATGCCTTCCTGGAGGTTGTCTGAGCTGGTGGCTCTTGCCTCTGCCATCTGCTGTCCATCATTTCCCACCTTAGGAGGAGCACACTCCTGGGAGAGCCAGCACATGATGTCAAGTGTTAAGAAGGCCACCAGCAGCCACCTGTCCAGTTCCTTGAGCTCAGAGGATGAGGTTTCTGAGGTCCAAAGGTGGCTGTGACCCTGTCTTAACCCATACCTCCTCACGATGGTCCGCGGCAAAGCAGGACCTTGCGTGGGGGTGTAGGCTTGACCTGGGCTCCTTCTATGCCTGTGGCACACAGGGTGATGAGATGGACCGTCCTGAGGGCAGGGCCCCAGGAATCAGTCCCCAGGTCCCTAAGGCAGACCCAAGTGGCAGAAACAGATGAAAGAGTAACCCATGGGATCCAGGTGGACATATGAGAATCGACGGCAGCCTTAGCAACCAGCATCCTGAAACACAGAGGAGTCAGTAAGGAAGCAGATAGATATGTGTAGGGCGTTTATCCAGAATGGATGTGTGTTCCCCGGGGAAGTTGGTAGTGAACGAGATGGGAGAAGGGAAGAGGAAAGACTATTTTTATCCTGAACTGGGTATAGCTGGAGCAGGGCAAGAACTTCTGAACTTCCCTCTGGAAAGTCACCGCTCCTGTCCTGCCAAGTGTCAGGACAGGATGTTCTTGCCTTTGCCCTTGTCCCCATCCTGTCTTAACTCAGCTGTATTTGTGTGTTCATGTCGGCCTTCATGATTCTTCCTTCAGACCCTAAAGGATAGAGGCCCAGAATCTTGTCACCAGCCACCACCCATTCGTTCAGTCAAACTCTAAACTCTGGAGGACGGTCTCTTCCTCCACTGACTGTCCAGGTTTCCCTTGCCTCACCGTAGATGTTTATGTCACAGATTTTCCATCTTGTCAGCATATGCTGGCCTCTTCCAAGACCTTGCCTCCTTACAGGGGCAGGAAACACACTGGCTCTTCCGGTGTTTCATCTGTCCTTGAACTGCAGTCCTCTAGGCTGGCCCTGTGCTGACTGGGAGAGGAATCCAACAGGGTTGCTTGTTCTTGGAGCTCAGGATGGTGGCTCTTCTCAAAAGAGCCCAGAGGACAAAGTCAGAGAATGGGTTGAGATCAGACGAGGGAGAAGTTTCCTTCAAGGGAATCTAGAAGCTTCCTGAACAAGGCTCATTCTGGAAGGTGCTTAGGACAGAAAACTAAGGTCCCCACCCCCTGTGCTGCTCTCCGGGACCACAGAGGCAGAGACCTCAGAATAAAGTCAAAGGTGCAAGAGCCCAGGTGTGGTATAGTGTAAACACACACACACACACACACACACACACACACACACACACACACTTTTCAGCATCAGAGAAAGGCCCAGGAAGAATTCACTGTCTGAGTGAGTGGTTTGTCCGCCCCATATTTCAGTCTGTTTATAAAGACACAATAACAAAGCTCTTGCTTCCAAAATGCCTGGCAAAATCAAAGGGATAATAATGATAATGTGCCCTGGATAGTATTGACACACAGTAGGTGCTTAAGGGAAGCTAGGTACTTCCTCTCCCTGCAGAGTGTTGGTTCACACCCAAAAATTACACCTATTCGGGGCTTTGTCACCATGGTGAACCACCCAATCCCTCACGCTTGTGGTGGTATGGTTTTGCAAATGAGCTTGTTTCCTGTATATGGTCGGGTGTGAAACTCTCGGAAAGGCCAGATTCTGATCTGAGAGAAGGGATCTATCCTAAGAGCCGGATTCTCAGCCAGGCTCCATTTTGTATTGTCTGGCGCTCAGAACAATGAGGCAGGAGCATGGAGAGTTTGAGCCCAACGTGGGCTACATAGCTGGACTTCATCTTAGAAAAAGTCCAGACACACTCGCAAGCATACCTTCCCTGTTCAGAGCTTCTCATATACCATAGGAAAACATATGTGTGCAGGTTCAGTCAGAGGATCCTATAAAGCCTTACACACCCACACAGGCTTGATGGCTTCAAAGCCAAGTTTAAATCAGAGGAGGGTGTTAGGGGTGAGAGAAAGACAGGCCCAAAATAATATCTAGTAAAGGGGGAACATTTCTCCTTTCCCCCATTTTAACTCGGCATCTTGTGCATGCTAAGTCCAAGAAGCTGCACGGGACGGAGTCTGTAATAGACCCCCCGAAGTGTGGGTCTGGAATACAGAATGATGATCTGTAATGCTTGCACTGAAAAAACAAAACAAAACAAAACAACAATAACAACAAAAAAGAATCCATGATGCACCTGAGAAGAAAATGTTTCAGAGCCAACCAACATGGCTTCTGTGACAAACGGTCCCATGAGAGTCTCAGGGTCAATACTGGCTTGTTAAATCTCTGCAGAGAAGAAGCCTGCTTCATTTTGTCTGATCCAGGATTTCCTAAACTTCTTAGACACAAAACTATAATTTTTCCCCTCTACCACCCATTCCAGGCCTGGGATGAATGGGCAGGGGAGCTGTGTGGTCGGAACATTTTTGAAGGATTGTCGCTCATGGACAGTGGTGGTACTCGCTACCCTAGCTCTCAGGAGATGGCGACAGGATGGGAAGTATGAGGCTAGCTTGGGCTTCGTAGCCAGATGTTGTCTGAAAAAAAGAAAAAAAAAAAAGAAAAAAAGGGGTGGGTGGGTTATGTTTTTAATAGAGCTTTGCTTTGGCGGTGAATTTGTTGTTTTTATTTTGCTGTTACAAAATTAGCACAGGGCTGGCTTGGTTTTGTTTTTAAAGCCAAACAGTACAGAGGCATCGAAAGATGTCTCTTTCATCCCTTTTCTGGGATGTGTCCCTGGGAGCCATCTGCCTCCAGACAGATGATTGGATAGATTGTCAGGTGGTTCTGCTGAGAGGTGGGTCAAAGCCCCGCCCCTGGAGCAGGGCAGACCAGACCGAGGGTCAGCTAAATTTTTTTAGGAGGCTTCAGGCAAATTGTTTTGCCCAGTTTCAGCCTCAGTTTCGCATCTGTAACATGAGGTTGATAATGACATTTATTTCATTGGACTACCAATGAGGGTTACATGGCATCATGCAAATCAATTACTATGACATAATGACTGCCATGAGACCTGGGCCTCTAGACACATTTGAATGCAGGTTCACTTCTGGCTGCAGAGTGTGCTTAGCTTGATGCATCTTGGAATCTCCCCTGTCCATACAGGGCTCTGACGTTAGCTTGGTGAACCGGTAATGGCGTTGATTTTCATGTTACTTCCTGGAAAGTGTTGCTTCGAGAATGTGTGGTAGGGAGCTGCAGACCGAACTGAGCAGAGACAGCAGGCAGCAGGCCTTACTTACAGCCTTGGGTGAAGATGAAGCAACCCACCAAGGGACACCCTGCCCTCAGTCACAGAGGGCGAGCTATATGATGGGGACTGTTCCCAGCCTGCTCCGCTCTGTCAGCCTGCCTTAGACCAGAGGATTTGAGAGGCCCACTTCATTTTTGTCAGTACATTGGCCAACTTAGATAATTGCAGTGTGACCAAGCATGGCGCCACACGGAGACAGAGGCGGGCAGATCTCTGTAAGTCGGAGACCAGCCTGGTCTACAGAGCTAGTTCAAAGACAACAAGGGTTCCACAGAGAAACCCTGTCTCAAAAAATCAAAAAAACAAATAGAATAGAAGAGAAAATTTCACTCTGGGGCAAGGTGTGTGCAGGAGTGGGGTGGGAGATAGTTCAGTCATTAAGATGCTTGCCATAGGCTAGAGAGATGGCTCAGCAGTTAAGAGCACTGACTGCTCTTCCAGGGGTCCTGAGTTCAATTCTCAGCAACCACATGGTGGCTCACAACCATCTGTAATGGGATATGATGCCTCCTTCTGGTGTGTCTGAAGACAGTCACAGTGCACTCATGTACATTAAATAAATACATACATACATACACACACAGACACATAAATAAATAAATAAATAAATAAATAAATAAATAAATAAATAAATAAATAAATAAATAAATAAATAAATGCTTGCCACACAAGGCTGAGAACGCAAGTTTTGGACAAAGCTGTATGCAGGAGATCATCCCTGCAGACCCAGGGCTTGGGAAGCAGGGGCAGGAGCCCCAAGGCCCTTTAGCCAGCGTCCATGGGAACGAGTAAGCTTCAGGTTCAGTGAGAGAAGACCCTGTCTCAAAAAGCTGGGAAGAAAGCAACTGAAAAAGGCACCTCAATTCTCTGCACACACAGAGAGACAGAGACACAGAAAGACAGAGAGAGAGAGAGAGAGAGAGAGAGAGAGAGAGAGAGAGAGAGAGAGAGAGAGAGAGATTGCCACCTTGGTACCTATGGACAGAAGTCTGAGGTAACCTGTGGCCTATAAGATTCCGACTGCATGAGCAGTTTTAGAGGCCGATGGCTGAGCATGTACAAATGCTGATCTATGTGTTCTAATGTGCGTGACATGTAACGGCCATGTATGGCTAGTGACACTGATTTTCCATTTATGGCAATGAAGTTTTTTTTCCAGGTAAATGTTTTAAAGAGGAAAAGGAGAAGCTGAGCAGTGGTGGCGCACGCCTTTAATCCCATCACTCAGGAGGCAGAGGCAGGCGGATCTCTGAGTTTGAGGCCAACCTGGTCTACAGAGCTCAAGTGGTAGTGCCCAAAATCATGAGGAAGAATGAAAATGACAGGCAGTTTCAGCCCAGAAGATGTAGGATGAAACACACGTTCACCTCAAGTGATAATTGTTCTTGTCTCTTTAGTCCTTAGTGTGACTGGGCCTGGTGGCACAGGCCCGTTATCCCAATGTTTAAGAGACAGGCAGGAGAATTGAAGGTTTAGGACCTATCCGACTACAGAGCAAGGTCAAGGCCAGCTTGGGCAACTTAGTGAGTCAGTCCTCTCCTACATCTCTACAGAAGCCGTCTCTGTGCACCAATGGGTGTATGAAGCGTTTTACACCGTAGTGTGGCCCATGTGTCATGTGTCATGCTCATATTGGCCCAACATGCAGGTCCCGGTTTTACTCTCATTTTCCAGTTACAGGAACTAAGGAAAGGTCTGAGAGTTCAGAAACCTAAACTGCGTTTGGTGGCTCAAACCTGTAGTCCCAGAACTTGGGAGGCTGCAACAGGAGGGTGGTGAAGAGTCTGAGGTTAGACTGGCCTACATAGAAACATCATTGTATCTCAAAGAAATCGTGTTTGTGTCTGTGCATGTGTTTGTAAGTGTGTATATTTGTGCATACGTGCTTGTATGTGTATGTGTGGGTATTTGTGTGTACGCATTTGTATATGTGTGTTTATGTGGCTGTGTTTACATATATGTTTGAATGTGTGTGTACGTGTCTATATGTGTGTTTGTGTGCAACAAATGATGTCATAATTATTTTAAAATTCTAGTGTGTGGAGAGGAAGGGCTAGTAATCTTCAACAGACCTTTTGTCAGTGAGTGATGGAGAGATTTTGTGGAGTCAGAACTGGTTCATTATGGTATAGGCAGTGAGCTGGGTCACTATGGCATAGACAGACACTGTGAACTGGGTCATTTTGGCATAGACACAGTGAGATGGGCCTCAGTCACACTTAGACTGAGTAAGATTTCTCCATCTAGAAGCTCCCATAATGCAAAGTGGACCCAGAGTTCCCCAAGGCAGGGACCACTATTAAGGTGCTGAGCACAATAGCCACAGTATATCCCTTACCGATGACAGTGGTAACCAACCAGAAGCAGTTCTGTGTTTCAGCCAGCCCGTGTTGCCAGCCCGTGTTTGAAAGAGTAAAGCTGTCTTTTTTTTGGTTTTCTGAGACAGGGTTTCTCTGTTTAGCCCTGGCTGTCCTGGAACTCACTTTGTAGACCAGGCTGGCCTTAAACTCAGAAATCCGCCTGCCTCTGCCTCCCAAGTGCTGGGATAAAAGGCGTGCGCCACCACGCCAGGCGAGTAAAGCCGTCTTGTAGCTGAGGGTGTAGCTCGGTGGAAGAGTATGCACTTAGTATGTGTGAGGCCTTGGGAATGGGCTAGTGACCTCAGCTGCCTGGGAGGGTCAGGGACGAGGCTCCTCTGGGCAACTGAGACTCTGCTTCGAACAAACAGAAAATGGAAGGGTTCGGGATGTGGAGAGTGGTGGCACTACCCACCTTTAACCCTGTACCCAGGCAGCAGGGACAGCTGGATTTCTGTGAGTCTGAGGGCAGTATATGGTTGACTTACTAATCTCCAAGCCAGAACACATGGCTAATTTACCAGCTAGCAAGTCTTTCTTATGCCTGCCAGCCTAACGTTTTGGTATCATGATGAGGTTTATGTGGCCGCTCCCTTCACGGAACACATGCAACTTGGAGAATACTCAAATCTTGACTACTAAAGAAAAAGTCAGGAAACTGTTGTGACACCTAGTAGCTTGTGCTTCACAATGACCAAGCACACGTCAGTGGTCTGCCGCAGACCGGCCTTCCTATATTCCCCATTTGTTTGTTTGTATGTTTGTTTATTTTTTTGACATCTGAGACAGGGTTTCTCTGTGTAGCCCTGGCTGTCCTGGAACTCACTTTTGTCAACGAGGCTGGCCCTGAACTCTGAGATCTGCCTGCCTCTGCCTCCAGAGCACTGGGATCAGAGGTGTGCGCCACCTCTGCCTGGCTTGCCTAGATTCTATGTAAAGCAGTAGTCGAAGGCATTCAGGCCGGAATCCCAGTACACATTCCAGACAAAAGATTCATAAATCTGCAGGTTTGCTGCTGGCGCAGAAAAAGAGCCGATAGCCATGAAGCTGGCAACCATGGCCAAGTCTACGAGAGTCGGAACTCAGTTAGATGTGTTTGACAATTCTGGGGTCAAGCCGGGCGTGGTGGCGTACGCCTTTAATCCCAGCACTGGGGAGGCAGAGGCAGGCGGATTTCTGAGTTCGAGGCCAGCCCGGTCTACAGAGTGAGTTCCAGGACACCTAGGGCTACACAGAGAAACCCTGTCTCGAAAAACAAAACAAAAACAAAAACAAAAACAAAAATTCTGGGGTCAGAAAATCTCATCCAGAGACCCCCAAGCTGGCTCTTGCAGCCAAGCCTGACAGCCGAGTTCTTTTCATGGATCCTACACAGTAGAGGGATAGAACCAACTTTGTCCTCTGATTTCCACACACATACAGTGGCAGGCATACATGTGTAGGGGCATGCACACACACAATACATTTTTATCTATTGTGATCATAATATTTTCATTACTATTATTTGAGACAAGCTGTTACTATATAGCCCTGGCTGGCCTGGAACTCAGTATGTAGACTGGCTTTGAACAGAGGTCCACACTGGCTTCTGAATGCTGGAATGAAAGGCCTGGGTGACAATAAGAACTAAAGTTGGGGCTCGGGGGACACACTTGCTTCAGGGTCTTGTGACAGCCTGATTTGTTGTATGTCATATGCCACATGAGCAAGGCTACTACTATGTCTGCTGGCCAGGTGGCATTGTACTGAAGAACACCAACCAATACCTAGGAACCAAACTCCAGCTCTGACTCCACTCTCCAAGTTAGAAACACTGGGGTGGGGTAGCCCTTTGATAATGGGCAAACGGTGCCTAGTGGACCAGACACGGCTTTGAGTTGGACCAAGGGCATTGCAAGTCCTACTGAAAGATGGATTAGAAGCCACACCACTGTCATTATTGAGCAAGGGGTGGAAAAAGAAGAGGTTCTTTATTCATACCAGAGTCTGTCATCTGCCATTCTAAGAGTCCTGAGGACTGCCTTTTTTTCCTTTTTCCATTACAGACAATGAGAAATTTACAGTGTTTTAATGTTGATCTCTGCATTTGTTGTTTTTTAATTTTTAAAAAAATTTATAAAATTAGATGTGTCTATGTACCATATGCATTCAGTCCCCATGGAAGCCAGAGAGAGCATTGGATCTCCTGGGCCTGGACCTAGAGTTACAGATGGTTATGAGCCACCGTGTGGATGCTGGGAATAGAACCCTGGTCCTCGGAGAGAGAAGCCAGTGCTTTTGACGAATGACTCATCACCCCATCCTGAGCTTTGATCTCTTTATGTTGAACCTGTTCCTAACCTGTTTCGACCACATCTGGCTACTTGACAACCTTTGTTTTAATCCTCGACCAGTGAGGTGGGACTCATGTTTTGTGTAAAAAGAAGCACTTTACAATTTAGAGACAGGCATGGCTTTGCACACCACCCATTCGCTCACACAGGGAATCTAGCAAACACATGGTTTTGCATGATGTAAGCAAGATACTGGGTTATGTACTCAGACTTGCATTCTCTGGTCAGGTGAATGTAGATCTAAATGCATTCCAAGTAGAGAGAGAATTTCTTGGTGAAAAGGCCTTTGTTGACGGTACAATGGTCAAGTGTGTGTGCCTGTGTGTGTGTGTGTGTGTGTGTGCTTATATGCGTGTGTGTGTGTGTGTGTGCTTATATGCGTGTGTGTGTGCTTGTGTGTGTGCGTGCATGTGTGCGTGTGCGTGTGCGTGTGCGTGTGCGTGTGCGTGTGCGTGTGCGTGTGTGTGTGTGTGTGTGTGTGCGTGTGCGTGTGCGTGTGCGTGTGTGTGTGTGTGTGTGTGTGTGTGTGTGTGTGAGTACATGAGAGGGGGGTTATTTTGTGACAGGGTAACACTATGTAGCTCTGACTGGTTTGGAACTCTATCTGTAGCCCAGGATGTTTTAGAACTCACAAAGACCCTCCCGCCTCTACCCCCATGAGCTGGAATTAATTAAGGTGTGTGTCACCACACCTGGCAACGGTGGTCATGTTTCAGATGAGGAATCTTCACTTCCAGTTCTGTGTCCCTGTCTAGCTTCCTTTGTGATTTCTCATGACCCTACTCTTTGGTGTAAACAGATGCATGCAGGGGTGAACAGTAGAAGACAAGACACCTATCTGTAAAAGATGGATGCTCCTGCTGTCTTCTTGTGTTTCTTGTGTTAGTTTGTTTGTTTGTTTGTTGCTTGCTTGTTTTATTTTGTTCTTTTTTGAGACAAGGTCTCTGTATTTGGTCCTGGTTGTTCTGTAACTTGCTGTGCAGATACAGCTGGCCTCAAACTCAGGAAGATCTGTCTCTGTGTGCTGGGATTAAGGAGATGGGCCATGACAGCCAGCTGTGATTTGCTTTTGCTTTTGCTCTTGCCAGAACCCAGCAGTGTGTTGTTGGGAAGATCACCGGACCTCTCTAATCTCACAGATCTTCTTATTACTTATCTATTGGCTGGTGCATGCATTTTAAAAAACTATGTGTGTGTGCGTGTGTGCATGTGTACATGAGTCTAGGTGTCTATCAAAGGAGGCAGAAGAGGGCATAAAATACCTTAGTGGTAGAGTTGGGAGACAACTTGTTGGAATCTGGGAGCTGAACTTGGGTCCTCTGCAAAAGCAGTATGAGTTCCTAGTTGCTGAGCCATCTCTCCAGCCCTCTGTGTACGCGTCTGTTCGCTGTGTACACATGTGTAAGCAGACGCTTCGGAATGTTTATGGGTGTGGAGGCCAGAGGTCAGGCGCCATGGGTTTTTTCTTTCCTTTTATTGAAACAGGATCTCACTGTGTAGCTCTGGCTGTCCAGGAACTCACTGTAGGAGACCAGGCAGCTGGCCTCAAATTCACAGAGATCCATCTGCCTCTGTCTCCTGAGTGCTGGGGTTAAGGACAGGCGCCACCACGCCCAGACAAAGTGTCATTCTTAGGGAGCTGTCCACCTTGAGTTTCAAGGCAGGGTCTCTTCATCTGTTGCTCTGTCTGCTTTTGTCTGGCCGGTGAGCTTCCAAATGACACCATCTCGCCAGGCCTTCCACATGGGAACACAGGACTCAGGTCCCCATGCTGTGCTACAAACACTTTCCTAACTGAGATGTCACCCCAGCCACTGTCTGCTCTTTTAAAATCTGTGTGCATATGTCATAGTGTATGTGTGGAGGCCAGAGGACAAATGGTAGGCATTAGGACTCTCTCGATACCATGTCCCAGAGATCAAGGTCAGATCCTCGGTTAGGTGGCAAGGAAGATTACCTCCTGGGCCATCTCACTGGCTGACAACCCCACCCTCTTCCCTTTAACATGGAGTCTCACTCTGCACTTCAGGCTGGCTTAAAAATCACTGCTATCTTCCTTCCTCAACCTCTTGAGTTTAAAGGTGTATACCAACACTCCTGATTGATTGATTTCTTTCTTTCTTTCTCTCCTTTTTTTTTTCTTTTAAAGATTTATCTATTATATCTAAGTACACTGTAGCTGTCTTCAGACACACCAAGAGAAAGCATCCAATCGCATTACAAATGGTTGTGAGCCACCATGTGGTTGCTGGGAATTGAACTCAGGACCTCTGGAAGAGCAGTCAGTGCTCTTAACCACTGAGCCATCTTTCGAGTCCCCTGGTTTCTTTTCCTTTGGTTTTAGATAGCCTCTTTATCCAATGCTGCCTCAGACTACTTGATGATAAGATTACAAATTTTTTTTTTAAGATTTAATTTTATTTATATGAGTACACTGTCTTCAGACACACTAGAAGAGGGCATCAGAGCCAATTACAGGTGGTTGTGAGCCACCATGTGGTTGCTGGAAATTGAACTCAGGACCTCTGGAAGAACAATCAGTGCTCTTAACCACCTCGAGATTACAAATTTGTACCCATCATGTCCTGCGACACAATTATCCTACCTACCTATCTACCTACCTACCTATCTATCTATCCATTTATGTGTATGTACACCTGTGCATTGCATGCATACACAAGGAACCCCAGCATGCATATGGAAGTCAGAGGACAGTGTTGTGAAGATTGGTTCTCTCCTTCCACCATTTGGACCTCAGGGATTGAACTCAGGCCCTCTGGTTTGGCTGCAAGCGCCTTTACCTGCTGAACCATTAAGCAGGCCATATATATATATATATATATAATATATATATATAATATATATATAATTTAAAGATTTATTTATTTATTTATTTATTTATTTATTTATTTATTATATGTAAGTACACTGTAGCTGTCTTCAGACACACCAGAAGAGGGCATTGGATCTCACTACAGATGGTTGTGAGCCACCATGTGGTTGTTGGAAATTGAACTCAGGACAGCAGTCAGTGCTCTTAACCTCTGAGCCATCTTTCCAGCCCCAGAGTCTCTTTATATAGCCCTGGCTGTCCTGGAACTCACTCTGTGGACCAGGCTGGCCTCAACTCACAGGGACATACCTGCTTCTGCCTCCTGAGTGCTCAGATTAAAGTTGTGTGCCACCACGCCCAGTCTAGGCCCCAATCTAACAGATACCAGGTACTTTATGAAAGGCTAGACCCAGTCCAGAATATATTTCTTTCCTGAATGCTCTCTTAGCTCAAAACCAACTTCTTCTCCAGTCTCTGAAGATTCCTTCTGCTCCGTCTTCTCGATTTCCTTCACCGCTGTATACCATCCGTAGCATATTATCATTATTATTATTACTGGTTTTTGGCAGCAAGGGTTCCTAACCAAGGAGCCATCTCTCCAGCCCCTGAATCACCCTCCTTAACCCCAAACTTATCTCTCGGTTTTTCTTTTGTTCCTTTGAGACACACTGCATATCTCATTGGCCTGAAACTCACCATGTAAAGCAGGCTAACATAGATCTAGTAGAATTCTACCTGCATCTGCCTCCCAGGACTGAGAGCTCAGGCTAAAGGCATAAATCATCACACCCAGTCTCTCTTGCTTTTTCCCACAGCTTCCAAAAATGTCAGTTCTTTTTTTTTTTTTAAAGATTTATTTATTTATTATATGTAAGTACACTGTAGCTGTCTTCAGACACACCAGAAGAGGGCGTCAGATCTCGTTACGGATGGATGGTTGTGAGCCACCATGTGGTTGCTGGGACTTGAACACTGGACCTTTGGAAGAGCAGTCGGGTACTCTTACCCACTGAGCCATCACACCAAATGTCAGTTCTAAAACGTACCTTACTGCTCTAAGTACACAGACCATCTTCTGTGGGTACTTCGGTTATAGGTTAACCAACCTGTGTTTTCCTAGGGCCCATGTAAATCACAAACAGGATGCTCACTCACTCCCCACTCTTCTTCTGGGAGTTCCTATCACTGCCAGCCACTTTCTGGCCATAAGATAACTGAGCTGATAAGACAGCAATTGGAGCCATGACAAGCCGGCTTATGGCCTCGCTGCCATGGGTGGAAGAAAGAGTGAATGTGTTTGTGTATTCATTCCTTTCTTTCTTCCTTCCTTTCTTTCTTCCTTCCTTCCTTCCTTCCTTTCTTTCTTTCTTTCTTTCTTTCTTTCTTTCTTTCTTTCTTTCTTTCTTTCTTTCTTTCTTTCTTTCTTTTCCTTCCTTCCTTCCTTCCTTCCTTCCTTCCTTTCTTTCTTTCTTTCTTTTCCTTCCTTCCTTTCTTCCTTCCTTCCTTCCTTCCTTCCTTTCTTTCTTTCTCTCTCTCTCTCTTTCTTTCTTTCTTTCTTTTTTTTGAGACAGAGTTTCTCTGTGTAGCCCTGGCTGTCCTGGAACTCACTCTGTAGACCAGGCTGGCCTCGAACTCAGAAATCCTCCTGCCTCTGCCTCCCGAGTGCTGAGATTTGTGTACTCGTTTCTTGAGTCTCCCCCTCCCCACTTCAAGTTTCTGAGGCAAGGTCTCTTTGTATCCCAACTAATCTTGAAGTCCTGATCCTCCTGCCTCCACTCCAGTGCTGGAACTACCCGCATGCAGCACACATCAAGCCCAAGTCTATTCAGTGCTGGAGATTTGAAGCTTAGTGTATTTGGCAAAGCACTATCCACTGAGCTATATCCACAACCCCTCTGAAGAAGTGTCTTGATTTGGCTTATTTCTCCATGGATGTTGTATTATTCACCCATATCGGTACACATTGTTTAAAGTCCAATACCCAAGAGGAAAGCACACTGAAAGTCCCGGGACCCGTGAGATGCTCTGACGAGCTCAGATTGTGAGCCTGAAGAGGGTTACTCTCCAGTCCCATTTTCTCACAGTCCCATGCAGGGGTGGGTAAAGCTGCAGGGTACTGGTGGGGACCTTTGCAAACTCTCGTAAACTGAGCTAACTAACGTATGTAGGGTGGTGAAAAGGAGTTGACAATCTCAGTGACAGGTGACAAGAAGGTTTGGACAAAATCAGGCACGCTAGCGTTATCTTACTGTATTATGTTTTCAGGGGTTTCGTTCTTGATCCATTGAGTTTCTGAGAGAGGATGTCATGGAATCCAGGCTGGTCTCGAACTGATCTTGAACTTTTGATCCAGCCTCTACCTCCCAAGTGCCAGGACCACAGACCTACCTGCACGACTACGTCTAGAATACAGCTAATATCTGAGCATAGGGCCTTCAGATTCTTCAGCTGGGTCTTCTGAATTTTGCTAACCAGATGTCTCCCCTGCTATCACATCCACTTGGACACAGCATAAATTAGCAAGTCTTGTTTTGTTCCACTGCAAATGTGTGGCTCAAGGCGGGCCTCCCCAGGGCTTGCTTTGATTGTCTAAAATCAAAAGTCAAAGCTCTGTAGGACACTGTGCATCCAGCTACCTAAGATGCTGAGCAGAAAGTCTAATTGAACACAAGAGTGCTGGACCAGCCTGGGCAATACATGGAAACCCTATCTGAAAAATAAACACATAAACAAACAAACAAAACCAGAGGTTAGACCTCTGTAGGTGGGAGAATCTGTGCTTGGTCTCCAGGACCCAGTGATGGGTGTTGCAGGCGTCTGAGCAGGTGACACACAGTTTCAATTCTTGTTTGTTTGTTTGTTTGTTTTTCGAGACAGGGTTTCTCTGTGTAGACTTGGCTGTCTTGGAACTCACTTTGTAGACCAGGCTGGCCTCGAACTCAGAAATCCGCCTGCCTCTGCCTCCTGAGTGTTGGGATTAAAGGCCTGTGCCACCACACCCAGCTTCTTTTTTTTTTTTTTAAGATTTATTTTTATTTATTTCATGTATGTGACTACACTGTAGCTGTCTTCAGACACACCAGAAGAGGGTCTCAGATCCCATTACAGATGGTTGTGAGTCACCATGTGATTGCTGGGAATTGAACTCAAGACCTCTGGAAGAGCACTCAGTGCTCTTTTTGTTTGTTTGTTTGTTTGTTTGTTTGGGTTTTTTTTTGAGACAGGGTTTCTCTCTGTAGCCGTGTGTGTGGGGTAGCCCTGTGTGTGAGTGTGTGTGTGTGTGTTTGTGGTATGTTGCAAAATAGATTAAACAACTGAGAGATGGAATAGGTCTTCTTGACATCAAAAACATGATCGTGAACCCCTTTATTAAATCTAACACTCAGAGACAGGAGCATCTCTGCAGGTTTGAGGCCAGCCTGGTCTACAGAATGAATTTCAGGTCTCAAGGTCAGCTTGGTCTACAAAGTGAGTTTCAGATCTCAAGGCCAGCCAAGACTATGCAGTAAGACCTTAGCTAAAATAAATAAATAAATAAAATAAAATAAAAGTTAATCTTCGCTTGGCAAACCGATAATTGAGGACCAGTGCTCAGGAAGGAGACACACGGGAATTCCAGAGGCTACAGAGGGAGCCTCGCTCTGACCTGGTTAGAGCAACTCTACTTTACTGGCTGTGTCTATGAGGTTCTGCTTGATTTCATTTGACAAAAAGTTTCCACAGCTAAACCAGGCAAGGGAGCCGAAGTAGACACAGCCACCCGGGCCGCGCCAACAGGTTTCTCTCTGCTGCTGAGAAGCAAAAGCCTGTTTGAAGAAACTCTCTGAAGGAGACTGTGGTTGAGTGGTGGGGGTAGGGGTGCTGGGGTTGGGCTGAGGCTGAGGGTTGACTCTAAGGAGCTGGAACCTCTCAGCTTCGGTGGCTAGACAGGGGAGTTGTAATGAAGAGGGACAGGTACCCTCCTTGGTGGAGGAGGGTGGAATGAAACTCTCGGTTTCCCCCAGAACTTGGCAAAGTGTGTGTGATGTCTCCCAGGTAGTCCCCCAAAGGAGGAGGCTAGCAGAGCTGGGGCGGCAGGAAGTGGGTAACTAGACTAACAAAGATGCCTGTGGCGGTTTGCCCATCCCAGGTGGGAGGGTGGGACTAGCCTTGGGCCTGGGCCTCCTGTGAACTTGGTGCTTGAGGGCTCAGAGGGAACCCAGTCAGGAGCTTGAATCCCACGATTCAGCGCTTCTGTCTGCGGCCAATGGGGGCCTCTGAGCTGACGATCTCGGGTACTTTTTGTAACTTCCAGAACAGGGCTCTAGGATGTCTGATGTTGGGGCGAGTGGCTTAGGGGCAGCTCCTTCAGGCCTCTCTACATTCCTTCAGGGATCATGGGCTGTGTCTGCAGCTCAAACCCTGAAGATGACTGGATGGAGAACATTGACGTGTGTGAAAACTGCCACTATCCCATAGTCCCACTGGACAGCAAGATCTCGGTAAGAGGAAGATGGGATTAGTGAAGGGATGGGGGCCAGGAGATAGGATTGGTGGAGGGATGGGGGCGGAGGACATAAGATTGGTGAAGGGATGGCATGGGGTTGAAAGGTTGTGTATCCAGGAGAAAAAACCTAAATGGACCATAACTAAAGGCTCTGGAAAATAGCAGCACTCCTATCTTCCCTAGCATACATCACGGAAGAGGCCCAGCTAGAGGAAGGGACCTTCCTAAGGTCAAATGTACACATAGTTGGTGAATTCAGAGACAAGGTTCAACCAGGCTGGAGAAACGGAAAGAAGAGGAGAGGAGAGGGAGCTAGGGTCAAATCCTGTCTTTTTTCTTTGACCCCAGCCTCATTTCCTACCCCGCAGCTGCCCATCCGGAATGGCTCTGAAGTGCGGGACCCACTGGTCACCTATGAGGGATCTCTCCCACCAGCATCCCCGCTGCAAGGTGACTTCATCCAGCAGCCTGTGAAACATGATACGGCCTGGGGATGCTTGGTTGTTCGTGTCCATACTGTCTTCATCTTCTCTCCACCTTGTCTGCATCCTGTGTCTCTAGAATTCCACTGTTCCTGTCAGCCCCAGGCTGGCTTTTCTTGACTCTTCTTATCTTTACAGACAACCTGGTTATCGCCCTGCACAGTTATGAGCCCTCCCATGATGGAGACTTGGGCTTTGAGAAGGGTGAACAGCTCCGAATCCTGGAGCAGTAAGTATACTTCTAACCCACCTTGCCTGATGTGGTGTGTGTGTGTGTTTGTGTGTGTGTCCTCAGCCCTCCTGCACCCATTACAGGCTCTGGCCTCAGCTGAGGGGTTTTGGAATGTGGTAGAAATAAGTCTCCAGAGTGTTTGATCCAGGGGAGTAATGATCTGGTCTAACTGGGGACTCAGGGGTTTCCAGTGGCTATATACGCCATGATGATGGTCTCTGTGGTGCAGGAGCGGTGAGTGGTGGAAGGCTCAGTCCCTGACGACTGGCCAAGAAGGCTTCATTCCCTTCAACTTCGTGGCGAAAGCAAACAGCCTGGAGCCTGAACCGTGAGCAGGAGACCTCCGTGGGAATGGGGTTCACATCCAGGGATCTCAGAACAGGGCGTGGTCCGGGGAGTAGGGGATGTTTGACTGGGATGGAGGAAGAATTGGACAAAGGTGGCACAGGCTTTTAAACCTAGCATTCGGGAGGGAAGGGCAGGCAGATATCTGAGTTGAAGGCCAGTCTGGTGTACAGAGGGAGTTCCAGGACAGCTAGGGCTGCACCAAAAAAAAAAAAAAAAAAAAAAAAAAATCGATCAAAAGTCGATGGTCTTGTATCTGCCTTATATAGTTGGTTCTTCAAGAATCTGAGCCGTAAGGACGCCGAGCGGCAGCTTTTGGCGCCCGGGAACACGCATGGATCCTTCCTGATCCGGGAAAGCGAAAGCACTGCGGGTGAGAGGGCTTGGTGGGCGGAGCCCCGGTGTGGGCGTGGCTGTGAGGTGAGGGCGGGCGCCTCCGGGCGAGAAGGGGGCGGGGGCGGGGAGCTGTGGGAAACGGGGGCGGTGACCACCTGATTTATGGAAGGCAATCCGCCACATTTTCTTTTTCCTCTTCAACTTCTCTTCTCTTCCCTCCTCCCATCTCCAACCTTTCTTCAGGGTCCTTTTCCCTGTCGGTCAGAGACTTCGACCAGAACCAGGGAGAAGTGGTGAAACATTACAAGATCCGTAACCTAGACAACGGTGGCTTCTACATCTCCCCTCGTATCACTTTTCCCGGATTGCACGATCTAGTCCGCCATTACACCAGTGAGCTCCGGCGGAATGCGTTCACCTGTGCCCATCCTAGCAGCCTCTCTCTCTCCCGCACCCAGTCCTTCTTAGGGACTCTCCAAACGTCTTTCATTCCCCTTCAGTGGATGAGGGGTATAGAACCTGACCCTAGACCCTGCCGGCTAATGTTGAATGACCCACGTTTTCCCTCCCATACCAGTCGGTTTCCCCTGCGAGGAAAGTGGAGAGAGGGTAGGGGCTGGAGGGAGCATCCAAGGTCTCTAGTGACCGCATTAACCTTCTCTTTTGTCTATGCAGACGCCTCTGATGGGCTGTGCACAAAGTTGAGCCGTCCTTGCCAGACCCAGAAGCCCCAGAAACCATGGTGGGAGGACGAATGGGAAGTTCCCAGGGAAACACTGAAGTTGGTGGAGCGGCTGGGAGCTGGCCAGTTCGGGGAAGTGTGGATGGGTGAGTGTGACCCTCGGGACTGATTGGAAAGAGGAGAGAGAATGTGAGCTTCCTCTCACACTGGCCTATTCAGGATGGCTGCCTAGTTCGTCAGGATCTTGACCTCTGTAACTTCTCCACCCGTACCCCATCAGGGTACTACAACGGACACACGAAGGTGGCGGTGAAGAGTCTGAAACAAGGGAGCATGTCCCCCGACGCCTTCCTGGCTGAGGCTAACCTCATGAAGCAGCTGCAGCACCCGCGGCTAGTCCGGCTTTATGCAGTGGTCACCCAGGAACCCATCTACATCATCACGGAATACATGGAGAACGGTGGGTGCCCTGCTATGTCCAGCCGCTTGAGGGCGCTATTGTGGTCCCACTACCTTTTGGACCCAGGGAAGGAAGGCGCTTTTACCTCTGATCTTCTAAAGACTCTTTTCTGGGTCCCTAAGCTTTGGAAGAACGTTCCATCTGATAGTCCCTGATCTTCAGTTTCTGTTCCTTTCTTCCAATGCCCACCTGGGTTTCAGAATGCTTGACCTAAGAAATGGTGTATGGTGCCTGAAGAGACCAGAAAGGAGTGTGGGATACCCTGGAGTTACAGACAATTGTGAGCTACTGGGGATCAAACGCGGGTCCTCTGGAAGAGCAGCCAGTGCTCTCAAACGCTGAGCTACCTTTCTAGCCCAAATATGTAGTATGTTTGTTAAGGATCCAAGAGTCTGACTGCCTGGATAGAGTTGAGGCTTTATAATTGTATGGCTTTGGGCTGATCCCATCACGGCTTTCTGCTCCAAATAGTTCTTTTTAATCTGTAAAATAGCGGGTTTAGGGCCAGCAAGATGGCTCAGCAGGTAAAGGTGCTTGCTGACAAGCCTGATGAGCAGGAGTTCAATGCCTGGAATCCACAGGAGAGAGGGAAAGAGCTGGCTCTTACCAGAGTTGTCCTCTGGTCTCCATACGTGTGTAATGGCTCATGCATGTGCCGCCTCCTATGAATAAATACATGTAATTAAAGCATAGCGGCACTAGTGGAAGAGCTGCATCTCTACATAGTTGCTATGGGGATGGAAGAGCAGTTCCTGTCCAGCCTTGCTTTTATGTGGTTTCGATTGTTTGGAGTGCAAATCTTCCAGGAAGGGAAACAAACCATTCATTGGCTAATGATTCCTGGAAATGGCAAATAGGCTTTCTTTTTGGTAGTTTCTTTTTTTCTTTTTTTTTTTTTGGTTTGGTTTTTTTTTTGAGACAGGGTTTCTCTGTGTAGCCCTGGCTGTCCTGGAACTCACTTTGTAGACCAGGCTGGCCTCGAACTCAGAAATCCGCCTGCCTCTGCCTCCCAAGTGCTGGGATTAAAGGCGTGCGCCACCACGCCCGGCTCTTTTTTTCTTTTTGAGACAGGGTTTCTTCGTGTAGCCCTGGCTGTCCTGGAACTCACTCTGTAGACCAGGCTGGCCCTGAGGTCAGAAATCCACCCACCTCTGCCTCCTCAGTGCTAGGATCAGAGGTGTTTGCCAGAAACCTGATTTTGATAATGGACACTGAGAAAAGCAGTTTGTGACCTAGGGATGTTCCCAAATACCCCAGGAATGTAGACAGTGAAGATATTTTCCTTTCTCTTTCTTTCTTTCTTTCTTTCTTTCTTTCTTTCTTTCTTTCTTTCTTTCTTTCTTTCTTTCTTTCTTTCTTTCTTTCTTTCTTTCTTCCTTTCTTTCCGTCTTTCTTCTTCTTTTTTTTTTTTTTTTTGGTTTTTTGAGACAGGGTTTCTCTGTATAGCCCTGGTTGTCCTGGAACTCACTTTGTAGACCAGGCTGGCCTCGAACTCAGAAATCAGCCCGCCTCTGCCTCCCAAGTGCTGGGATTAAAGGCGTGCGCCACCACGTCTTTCTTTCTTTTTTTGGCTCGGCTTTTCAAGACAGGGTTTCTCTGTGTCCTCTGCCTCCCTAGCACAGGGATTAAAGGCATGTGCCACCACCACCAGGCATTTTTTTTTAACACAAGGTTTCTCTGTATAGTCTTCTCTGCTCTAGAACTCACTCAGTAGACCAGGCTGTCTTTGAACTCACAGAGATCCCTCCATCTCTGCCTCCCACCTCCCCAGGGATTAAAGCTGTGCATCACCACTCCCTGGCCTCTTTTTGTTGTTATTGTTTTTTGTGGGATTTTTCTTTTGGGGGGGGGGATAGGGTTTCTCTGTGTAGCCCTGACTCTCCTGGTCCCGAACTCCAAGATCTGCCTGCCTCTGCCTCCGAAGTGCTGGGATTAAAATTGTGTGTCACAGTTGCTCTGCTAATTAGCTGAAGGAATTCATGACAGCTGGTAGGAACAGTGTAGAAGAGTGGTCCAGCTGGGCAGGAAAAGGAAAGGAGAAACTTCTAGAAGACAAGAAATGAAGCAAAGAGACTTTGAAGGAAGAGTCTAGCTATCTGTGTGGAGAATCCAACAATAATCTGTGATAGAGAAAGTCAGGTCTCTGGGAAGAAGACACAGGCATGAAGCATGTCAGCTTTGGCTGCTGTGGAGATGGGGCTCTGTCTTAACTGGAGGCAAGAAGCCTCTGGATCCTCTGCTCATATCCCAACCTAGCCCTCTGGAAAAGGCCATCCCATATGCTGAGCATCCCCTCCTTGTGCACAGCATCCCCCTTGTGCACAGCACCCCCCTTATGCACAGCATCCCCCTCTTTTGCACAGCATACCCCCTTGTACACAGCATCCCCCTTGTGCACAGCACCCCCCTTATGCACAGCATCCCCTTATGCACAGCATCCCCCTCTTGTACACAGCATCTCCCTTATGCACAGCATCCCCCTTATGCACAGCATCCCCCTCTTGTACACAGCATCTCCCTTATGCACAGCATTCCCCTCTTGTACACAGCATCTCCCTTATGCACAGCATCCCCCTCTTATGCACAGCATCCCCCTCTTGTGCACAGTATCCCCCCTTGTACACAGCATCACCTCCTTGTGCACAGCATCCCCCTTTGTGCACAGCATCCCTCCTTGTGCACAGCATCCCTCCTTGTGCACAGCATCCCCCTCTTGTGCACAGCATACCCCCTTGTGCACAGCATCCCCCCTTGTGCACAGCATCCCTCCTTGTGCACAGCATCCCTCCTTGTGCACAGCATCTCCCTTATGCACAGCATCCCTCCTTGTGCACAGCATCCCCCTCTTGTGCACAGCATCCCCCTTGTGCACAGCATCTCCCTTATGCACAGCATCCCCCCTTGTGAACAGCATCCCTCCTTGTGCACAGCATCCCTCCTTGTGCACAGCATCTCCCTTATGCACAGCATCCCCCCTTGTGCACAGCATCCCTCCTTGTGCACAGCATCCCCCCTTGTGCACAGCATCCCCCTCTTGTGCACAGTATCCCCCCTTGTGCACAGCATCTCCCCCTTGTGCACAGCATCCCCCCTTGTGCACAGCATCCCTCCTTGTGCACAGCATCCCCCCTTGTGCACAGCATCTCCCCTTGTGCACAGCATCCCTCCTTGTGCACAGCATCCCCCTCTTGTGCACAGCATTCTCCCTGTGCACAGCATCCCCCTCTTGTGCACAGCATCCCCCCTGTGCACAGCATCCCCCTCTTGTGCACAGCATCCCCCCCCCTTGTGCACAGCATCCCCACCTTGCACAAGCATTCTCTTCCCTTGCTCACATCATCCCCCCCTTCGACCCCCAAGCACACACTTTTTCTCAGTCCTCATTCTTCCTTGCCACGGTCAGGCACTGCTTCCAGATCCTAGGTGGATCCTAGGTGGATCTAGGTGGATCTGGAAGGGTCTACGGGCTTCGTCCTGGGCAATTTAAGTCAACAACTCTTGCTTTTGCTCACAGGGAGCCTAGTAGATTTTCTCAAGACTCCCTCGGGCATCAAGTTGAATGTCAACAAACTTTTGGACATGGCAGCCCAGGTAAGGAGCCGGGCAAAGGGCTGGGTATGGCTACAGATCAGTGGGGTAAGGACTGGTGACCTATTCCTGGCCTGCAGATTGCAGAGGGCATGGCGTTCATCGAAGAACAGAATTACATCCATCGGGACCTGCGCGCCGCCAACATCCTGGTGTCTGACACGCTGAGCTGCAAGATTGCAGACTTTGGCCTGGCGCGCCTCATTGAGGACAATGAGTACACGGCCCGGGAGGGTAGGTGTGGGATAGAGAGGAGGTTCATGGCCAGCAGGAGAGCAAGCACACACAGGGGGACTAACTTTGCTTCTCTCTAGGGGCCAAATTTCCCATTAAGTGGACAGCACCAGAAGCCATTAACTATGGGACCTTCACCATCAAGTCAGACGTGTGGTCCTTCGGGATCTTGCTTACAGAGATCGTCACCCACGGTCGAATCCCTTACCCAGGTGAGCTTTCCTTAAGACAAGCAACTCTAAGTCTTCAAGGAAGGGGAGCCAAGCCATACCTTCCTGCTCACCTCTACCCAGGCTCAGACTCTGAAACTCTGAGTTGCTTCTCTCCCATCCACTTGGGCCTGTGACTCCGAAATCTTCTGTTAGATGCTTCATTCCATCTCTGCCTCTGAGTCCCCACACTTCTCAAAAACTCCAGTTCTTCCTTGCTTGGTTATGGCAGAGGCCACCTAGTATGTCAGAGGTGGACAGGAGGTAAAGGTTTCTCTGTTTGGCCCTGGCTGTCCAGGAACTCACCATGTAAACCAGGCTGGCCTCAAAACTCAGACATCCATTTGTCTCTGTCTCCAAAATGCTGGGATTAAAAGTGTGCCACCACTGCCTGACCTCCAGTTTCTTAATAGGAGATCAGAATAGTGCTTAGGCCACACTAAGCCATTACTAGTCATTACTCTGGGTACGTTATGTTGCCCTCTGAGCCTGTTTCCCCATACATAGAACAAGAGACTTTGTGAAACACTTGCATGGGAGCTGCTTAGTAAGCACTGGTGCTTTCCTACTGAGATGTCACAGCTAAAGAGAGAAACCATGTAGATCCCTCCTTCTAGGAAAGGCCTTTATCCCGATTTTATTGAATGTTTGTTTTTTAGCCATTAGGTTGTTTTTTTTTTTTTTTTTTTTTTTTTTTTTTTTTTTTTGGAGACAATGTCTTACATAGCTTAAGCTGACCTCTAACACTCTATGAATCTGAAGATGTCCCCTGAGCTCCCAGTATTCCTGCTTCTGCCTCACTGGGAGGTGCTTGTATTACAGCAAGCATGTGCCTATGTACCTGGGGATCAAACCCAGGTCCTGTGCACGCAAGGTAAGTGTGCTGCCCCTGAGCCATGCTTCTAAGCCTGGGGGTGGGATTTTTCTAGAAGGAATTTGATAACCTCTGTGGAAAGAAAATGCCACAGAAAATAGTAGGAGGTTATAGAGTTCAGAGGTCAGATTGGCAGAAACTTCCCACAGGCCCAGGGCAACAGGCATTGAAATTTGATCCCAGGAATGTAAAGGCACTTTGAATCTCACAGTTAGAGGCTAGAAGTGTTCCCAGCTCTGGGCTTGTTCTATCTCACAGCCCAGTATTCATCTCCTGTGCTTAGGCCCAAAAGCTAGAGATACCTCAACATTGCCCTGGCTGTGGGCTCTCATCCCATCCTGAGCCCTGACTACCCCATCATTGCCATCAAATACGAACAACCCCAGGTACACCTTATAAAAGAACACCCCTAGTCAGGTACCTCTTATATACACTGATCCTTCAGTCCTCGTTAAAACTCGGTGATTCACGCTATGCCAGAAGAGGAAGCCGAGGAGGTGGCCCAGTCAAGGTCCTGCGGCTGGCATGTATGTTATTGAGTGTGTGTAGGCACTATAGGTGTGGGCCTGACATTCATTCAGCAGGAAATGCTAGTGTGCCTTACCTTAATGAAGACTAGCATCAGGTTGGATTGGTAGTTCCATATTCTGAACCTTACCTGTGTTGGTCAGCATTCCATTAATGAAAACAAAAACAACCAAAGACTCCCGAGACACTCTCAGGTGACCCAAGCTTGGGTGACTTGCTGAGGAAGCCTGATGAACCAAGTTCAATCCCCGGTATTCCTGGAAAGGTAGAAGAAGAGAACCTGCATTCATTCATTCATTCATTCATTCATTCATATTTTTGATTTTTTGGGGACAGGGTTTCTCTGTATAGTCCTTGGCTCTCTTGGAACTCACTTTGTAGACCAGGATGTCCTTGAACTCCCAGAGATCTGATTGCCTCTGCCTCCTGAGTATTGAGATTAAAGGCATGGTGGCCTGACTGAGATCCCATACTTAAAAATTGTTGTCTGAGGGGGATGGGGAGACTGGAGAGATGGCTTAGTAGCTACGAGCACTGGCTGCTCTTCCAGAGGACCTGGGTTCAGATCTCAACACCCATAAAGCAGATTACAGCTGTCTGTAATTCCAGTTCCAGAGAATTTAGTGCCCTCTTCTGGCCTCCTTGAGCACTGCACACATGCGATATGTGTACATGGAAAACACACTTATAGAAATAAAATTTTAAGCTGAAGATGGTGGCACACACCTTTAATCCCAGAAACACATGAATCTCTGAGTTTGAGGCCAGCTTGATTTACAGAGTTCCAGGACAGCCAGGGGTACACAGAGAAACCCTGTCTTGAAAAACAAAAAAAAGAAAGAAAGAAAGAGAGAAAGAAGATAGATGGATGGATGGATGGATGGATGGATGGATGGATGGATGGATGGATGGATAGATACATAGATAGATAGATAGATAGATAGATAGATAGATAGATAGATAGATAGATAGATAGATAGATAGATAGATAGATAGATAAAATAAGTAGGAAAGAAAGAGAACTGGAGTCAGTTTAGCATCAGCCTTGCTTTTGAGTTTCCAAAGATTAAAGTCTTGATGTTTTTTTCTTCCATCAACGTTCCAGGAATGACCAACCCTGAAGTCATTCAGAACCTGGAGAGAGGCTACCGCATGGTGAGACCTGACAACTGTCCGGAAGAGCTGTACCACCTCATGATGCTGTGCTGGAAGGAGCGCCCAGAGGACCGGCCCACGTTTGACTACCTTCGGAGTGTTCTGGATGACTTCTTCACAGCCACAGAGGGCCAGTACCAGCCCCAGCCTTGATAGGCCTTTCGGTCCCAAGATCCTCCCAACCACTGTGCCCTGGCTAGGGCAGATGGAATTCCTGTGCCATATCTGTGTGGCCTGTGCACACATGGACTCTGACTCTGTACATGAAACCTGTGCGTGTGTCACACATAATGCAGTTTCTGTCTTGTACACACATCTGTAGTTATGTGGGTTCTACACATGTGTCTTATACCTGTGGAGCACGTGAGTCTAAGCCTTGGATACCTCCTAAGATGTCTCTTCCTATACCGTTCCATTTCCTGAAGCCATAGAGAGGAGAAGGTCTGCGATTGATGCGTGTCTCTGTCTACCACTGCCTTTCAGAGGGTCTCCAGGAAGGCCCTCCTTGTGGGCTGCCATCCAATCTCATGTCTCTGTGTGTTCTGTCCTGGTGCCTAGCACACACCAGGAGCTCAATAAAAGTCTGTTGAATTAAGGTTGTACATTTTTCTACTGCATACTTTATTTCTTTATGGCAAATAGTGTGTGTGGGGGGGGGTCAGATGATGGAGACTGGGGTTGCTGTTGGATCGTCCACACTAGATTCTCCTGCCCTGAGTTGCCACTATCACTACAGGACATTCTACCTGTAATCTAAGTGTATCTCTCCACTGAACATGGAATAAGCCATTATCATGTAAAGAATACTAGATGTCCAGGTCCACAAGAAAGAAAAAACATAATTGTTGCTCTCAGAGTAAACTTTTTATAGGAAAAACCAGGTTCAAAAGCTTAAAGGGCAGCCGGGCGGTGGTGGCGCTCGCCTTTAATCCCAGCACTTGGGAGGCAGAGACAGGAGGATTTCTGAGTTCGAGGCCAGCCTGCTCTACAAAGTGAGTTCCAGGACAGCCAAGACTATACAGAGAAACCCTGTCTCGAAAAACCAAAAAAAAAAAAAAAAACCTTAAAGGGCATGGGGAGCCGTTGGCTTACTAGACAAAGTATTATCAGCTAACCTTTAAGCTGATTGGTTCTGAGTAAGGTAAGGGGTGGAGTGGGGGTATGGGTGGTGAACAGGGGAACTTCAGATCATTGAGATAACTGAGAATGAGTGTTGTAACCAAAACTTTTTAGCTTATTAGTAGCATTCCTCAGTGCCAGCCACAAAAATCAATCAATCAATCAATCAATCAATCAATCAATCAATCAATCAATCAATCTACCAGGCAGTGGTGGGACACACCTTTAATTCCAGCACAGGAGGCAGAGGCAGGTGGATCTCTAAGTTTGAGGCCATCCTGGTATATAGGGTAAGTTTTAGGACAGCCGGGATTACATAGAGAAACCTTGTCTCATACACCAAGGGAGAAAAAAAAAACATACAGAAAAATGGTTTGTGGAGCAGGGTGTGGTGGTGCACGCCTTTAATCCCAGCACTTGGGAGGCAGAGGCAGACGCAGACAGATTTCTGAGTTCGAGGCCAGCCTGGTCTACAAATTAAGTTCCAGGATAGCCAGGGCTATACAGAGAAACCCTGTCTCGAAAAACCAAAAAAAAAAAAAAAAAAAAAAAAAAAGAAATGGTTTGTGTGGTCACACAAAGACAGCACTTGAGATAAGGTCAACTCTCTTTGTAGATTTATTTTTATATCTGTAAATGTTTTGCCTGCAAGTCTGTATGTGAGTACCATGTGTGTATCTAGTGCCCTTGGAAGCAGATGTTGGAAATGAAGTTAGGGATAATTGTGTGCCACCATGGGGTGCTGGGAACAGTCTTCTGTGCGAGCAGCAAGTGCTCCTAACAGCTGAGACATCAGTCTAAACTACCATGTCTACTACTAAAGTGTGTGTGTGTGTGTGTGTGTGTGTGTGTGTGTGAAGATCATATATATGCTCTAAAAGGTTAGATCACAGCTGCTGCCCTGTAGAACAGATGAGTCACAGCTTGTGTCCTATCTAGAACTTTCTCTCAGATGCTCCTAGCATGTTGTACGATGGTACAACAGGATTTATTTCCTAGCTTATGGCTTTATAGCCAATCTAGCACTGCTACTGGCCCAAGCTCAGAGATCCCCTCCCATCTAAAGCCAGACATCTCTTACCTTTAAAGTAAGTGCAAGGACCGTTCTTTGTTCTGTTGACTTCTGCCTGATCTCTTATCCTAATGTCCCGGAGCTAGGAAGGCCCAGCACTCCTAAAGGACATTTCACCCGAAAAACAAACAAATAAAGAGAGAAACCCTGAGTTGGGGTGAGAGTCGGGATAAATGAAAGTCTGACCTTTTTACAAAAGTGTGTATATATGTGTGTGTGTTTGTGTGTGTGCGCGTGCTCAGACGTGCATGTCATGGTGGAGTCTTGGTGTAAAACTGCATATCCCCAGAGTCAGAGGACAACGTTAGAGAGTCAGTCCTGTCTTTCTACCTTGTGGGTCTTGAGCAGCAAACTCGTATCCTCAAATTTAAGACAAGGACCTTTACCAAAGAAGCTCAGGCCAGCATTCTTTTTTTTTTTTTTTTTTTT
Organism: Mus musculus; assembly: GCF_000001635.26. NCBI lineage: Eukaryota > Metazoa > Chordata > Mammalia > Rodentia > Muridae > Mus > Mus musculus. The sequence goes on along the minus strand of NC_000070.6, from coordinate 129,546,330 downwards.
TTTTTTTTTTTTTTTTGAGACAGGGTTTCTCTGTGTAGCCCTGGCTGTCCTGGAACTCACTTTGTAGACCAGGCTGGCCTCGAACTCAGAAATCCGCCTGCTTCTGCCTCCCGAGTGCCCAGGCCAGCATTCTTTACCCCTCTGATCCAACTTCACTTCACCTAAACAGTAAGTGTGAATGAGTTACCTCCCTTTTATACGCGGCCATCAGTTTTTTTTCTCTTTCTTTTTCTTTTTCTTTTTCTCTTTCTTTTTCTTCCTTTCTTTCTTTCTTTCTTTCTTTCTTTCTTTCTTTCTTTCTTTCTTTCTTTCTTTCTTTCTTTCTTTCTTTCTTTCTTTCTTTCTTCCTTCCTTCCTTCCTTCCTTCCTTCCTTTCTTTCTTTCTTTCTTTCTTTCTTTCTTTTTTTTTTTTTTTGGTTTTTCGAGACAGGGTTTCTCTGTATAGCTCTGGCTGTCCTGGAACTCACTTTCTAGACCTTGAACTGGCTGGCCTTGAACTCAGAAATCCATCTGCCTCTGCCTCCCAAGTGCTGGGATTAAAGGCGTGTGCCACCACCACCCGGCTTCAGGGCCTCTTGAAGAATAGTCAGTGCTCCTAACCGCTGAACCATCTCCCCAGCCCCAGTGGTAGAGATTTTTGTGCTAAGGTTGGAGAACCTTAACCTTGGATAAAGCCTTATGTATGCTTAGCCAACGCTCCACCAGTTTTGACATTAGGGACACCTCCAGTCCAAGAAGGCTTCGTTTGTTTGCTCTTGCTTTGTGGCCTGGCTCCCCTGAACTCCTGACTTTCCTATATTTGGGTCCTGAGCGCCAGGATTACAGACATGCCCAACAGGGTTCAGTATTTTCACCTGCATTTTAAAAATAAGTGAATTCACTTAGCTAATTTCTAAAACTGGGAAGATTTTATATGTAAAACTCTAGATCTGGGCTGTCTCTTCAACAATGAGAGGTTTGGTTTCCTGGGTTTGTCTGTCCTAGTGGAGCAAGTACTGGCCATCCAGTTTAGTTGTGACATGAGTTTTCCATCCCTGCCAGGGTCCCTTCCACCCACTACTATCCTAAGCCAAGTGTTAATAGCTATTTATCACCAAACTTGGTGCTGCTGTTCTTGGGATAAAGAGGAAAGTAAAGAAAGAAAATTTTTAAAAAATCAAAAATTAAAAAAAAAAGTCTGAGCTTAAAAAGTTAAACTCAGAGATGGCAGTATGTTTGATCAAAAAAGCAAGAGGTCATATATTCCTGTAAGGAAGTTAAAAGCTCCAAGCTTTAAAATGAGCAAACAAACAATATCTGAGCCATAAGAATATAAACTCATTCATTTATACCACGTGCCTGGCCTCTGCGGGCATGTGAGGTTGTAACCCTTGCTCTACATCTTACAAATGCTTCAATACCCATGATTCTGTCCTATAGTGGGTACTGTGGACAGCCATGGAGTGGGGAAACTTTGGAGTCCTCTTCTGTCTACACTGCAAAGATGGGAAAGGAGGCCTAGAAATGATGAGGAGACCCACCTAAAGCCAGAAGAGTAGCAGGGGTGTAGAAATGGAAGTCTGTGTCCTGGCCCTCTGCCATCACACAGCCTCCCTGTCACTAAAGGCCCTGTGCAATTCCCAAGGGAGTGACGCTGAGCATACAAGGGCTGGGGGTTGTGGTGCAAGCCTCAATCCCAGCTTTTCAGAACAGGGCTTCATTGTGTAGCTCTGGCTGTCTTGGAACTCACTATGTAGACTAGGGTGGCTTCCATTCACAGAGATCTACAGTCCAGTGCTGGTATTAAACTCGTGTGCTACTATGTCCAACTGTTGTAGGAAACAAACAAACAAACAAACAAACCCCAAAAAACAAAAAACTCAGCACAGAGCCTTTTGGTGGATCAATAATGGCTACTTGAAGATTGACGGATTCAGGTTTTGTAGGAGCATGGGAGATGGTGGTTTTCTGCCATTTAGACACTCCCAGACATTTGTCAATGTGTAAGGACAATTTTGGGTGTCACAGTAAGGGCGTGTGTGGGGTGTTGCTACTGGTATAGAAGAAGGCCAAGCAGTCAATTAACATCTAAAAGGCCCGAAGACAGCCCCTACAACAAAGAGTGTAAGTAATTCAAGGTTAAGAAATTTTGCTGGCATGGCTTGAGGGTGGGGGAGTGGTGAAGGTCTTTTTTTTTGTTGTTGTTGTTGGTTCCCCCCCCACCCCCCAGACACGGTTTCTCTGTATAGCCACGTCTGTCCTGGAACTCACTGTGTAGACCAGGCTGGCCTCAAATTTAGAAATCAGCCTGCCTCTGCCTCTCAAGTGTTGGGATTAAAGACATATGCCACCCACTCTGGGGATAGAGGCAGGCAGATTTCTGAGTCGAAGACTCAGTTGAAATAAGGAGATCTGACGCCCTTCTGGTCTGGTGTGTGTCTGAAGGCAGCTACAGTGTACTTAATAAATAAATAAATAAATAAATAAATCTTTAAAAAAAAAAAAGGCAGGTGTGGTGGGGCATGCCTTTAATCACAGCACTCCGGAGGCAGAGGCAGGCAGATGTCTGAGTTCGAGCCCAGCCTGGTCTACAAAGTGAGTTCCAGGACAGCCAGGGCTATACAGAGAAACCCTATCTTGAAAAACAAACAAACAAACAAAAAAGCAAAAACAAACGAAGAAACAACCCCGCCCCCCCACCCCCACGTCCCCCCCAAACAACAACTTAGGCTTTCAGTTTAGAAAAATTAAGTTCTGGGTAGGTGAGATGGTTGCTGCCACCATGCCTGACCCAAATTTTCTGGATGGATCGCCCCGCCCCCACCCAGAGCCATTACATAGGAACACTCCCTCCAACACTCCCTCCAGTAAATTAAAAACTAAACACCAAGTTCTGTTACTTTGTCACAGTGCTCGGGCATATTGGATTTTGTCTTTTTTTAAAAAAAATATGTACAATTGGAGACGGAATTTAATTTGTAACACTGAATAAGCTCTTCAGCTTTACCTGTAAAATTGTTTTGTTATTTTTTGAGACATGCTTTCACTACGGAGAGCAAGTTGGCCTCAGATTACAGAGATCTTCCTGACTCTGCCTCCTGAGTGCTGGGATCAAAGACATAGCAACCACGCCCAACTGAAAACGAGCTTTGACATTAAAAAAGAAAAGTCCGTCAGAACTTATGAGCACATAAAGGTCTTGCCCCACTACAGTAGGCCTCTGGATATTTTCTTTCTGTTCCTTGCCATTCATTTCTCTCTCCAGTTCTAATCCAGACCAAACCTAGTCTTTTAGCTGCGTGACCTTGCGCAAGCATCTTTCCCCGGGAAGCCTCGGCGTATTCTCGGTAAAACGAGAAAGTTGGCCTCTGATCTTTGCACACGCTCCCAACTGTGAAGCGGGCTGCAGAGTTTACGGAGCCGACTCCCTCTCCCGGGACTCGATGGTACGGCCCCCGGTCTCCCCCACCCCTCCGCGCCGGACTTTGGTACAGGCCCAGGGGGCCCGCGGTGGCTTCTCTAAGCTGCCCTTGCCCCCCGCCGAGTTCCGGGCCCGACCCCGCGCATGCCGATTGGTTAGAGTGAGGCCCGGGCTGTGCGGCTATAGGTGATCCCGGGGGTGGGCGGGGCTTCGAGGCCGGCCCCTCCCCCTGGTCGGACGCCGTAAGGAGCCGCGGGCGGGCGGGCGGACAGACTGACGGGAGGGCCGGGCGGCGAGCAAGATGGCGCAGACTCAGGGCACCAAGAGGAAAGTCTGTTACTACTACGACGGTGAGCTGCGGGTGGGCGGCGCGGGCCGGGCGTTGGGGAAAGGCTGGGGGAGGAGGCTGGGAGGAGGCTGAAGCCCCGGGGAGGCTGAGGGAAAGTCGAGGCTGAAGGAGGAGGTTGGAGAGAGGAAGTCGAGGCTGAGGCCGGAGATGAGGTGGGGGTCGTGGAAGGGGTAGTCTGCGGTAATCCCGGTGGCGGAGATT